>NC_048420.1:6605394-6609027 GCF_013103735.1 Etheostoma cragini | reverse complement strand
CGTGTCCATCCCTTTATGACCATAATGTACCCAACTTCTGATGGCTACTTTCAGCAGGATAATGCGCCATGTCATAAACTGGTTTCTTGAACATGACAATGAGTTTGCTGTACTCATATGGCCTCCACAGTCACCAGATCTCAATCCAATAGAGCATCTTTGGGATGTGGTGGAACGGGAGATTCGCATCATGGATGTGCAGCCGACAAATCTGCGGCAACTGTGTGATGCCATCATGTCAATATGGACCAAACTCCCTGAGGAATGCTTCCAGCACCTTGTTGAATCTATGCCACGAAGAATTGAGGCAGTTCTGAAGGCAAAAGGGGGTCCAACCCGTTACTAGCATGGGGTACCTAATAAAGTGGCCGGTGAGTGTATCTTCACCAGTAGTACTACTAGTACTAGTACTAGTCTGTATACATAAAGCTACAGTACATACTGCACGAGATAAAGACAAGCTAGAGCCACATTAAAAGTTTGACCTGATGATGGTGTCATCGGACATTATCCACGTTCCTAAACTTTGTTTTCTGCAACATGTTGCTGCAGAAACCTTTAGTAGAAAACTACCAGCGATGTGCAGACTGACAGTGACAGTTTCATTCTTCTAGGTCTTCTTTACTAGAAAAGAGCTGTCCTTAAAGTCTCACATTCCACTCACATTCATTTCCCCTCAGGCTTTCATCTTCACAGACTCATGGGTACTGAAGCAGTCACAAAATGACACCTATTTCTCTGATTTGGAGCAGCTTGTGTGTGGGTGTGTACTTGAGTGTGTAAGTCTAAGCATTACAATGTACAGTGTGTGTGTGTTTGTGTGTGTGTGTGTGTGTGTGTATGCCAATGTGACCAAAGAGAGACATGCAATAGAGTGTGACACATGGCCACAGTAAATTGGATTGAAGATGTTAGAAAGACAATGACTCACTCGCTGCGGGGTCTTTTTGCACACATCGAACCGGACAGAATAGCAAAGGGCAATTTGGGAGAAGAAAAACCATCAAAGCAGTCAATATTAAGGGGAAATGTCAAAGGGAGCTGTATCCCCACTGCAAATGAGAATACTTTGTCTGTAAAGTCATCTTAACACAGTGCAGCCGACTGGTCGCCATGAGGAGTGGGAGACATTACACCGAAGAGGGAGACAGGACATGACGAGGAAGAAGCCAGACAATGCCCTTTTTTGTTTTTACTCAAATGTCTTGTATTAAGAACAGAGCTGGATTTTCCCCCCGAGCAGAGGCGTGTGGCATTAGGATGAACTTCATTTACTATCATTCCACGAAATAGCATCGTCATGTTTCCTTCAACCAGGGATTTGACTCTGTTCTCGTCCCAAGTAGGTGGCGGAATTGGCAACAACAGGGTCTAGATTGTGTTTTCATTGAGAGGTCACGGCAAAAGAAGTGCAATACACTGTTGACTTCTGTTTCCCAAATTAATTACAGTCTTGGGTTGAACAAAGACAAACTGCTCACACCTCCTGAAGTCAAACAGCAGCGCTGTGTATTGATTGAGAGTGATACTCAGAAACTGAAGGAGAAGACAACGATTTCCTCAGGATGGAGCTTCTGCAAGTTATCTCAGAGCGGCTATGCACATGCATGCACGCACCACACACACATACACACACACACAGACACAAACAGACATACACAAAGAGACACGGACTGGACTGATGTCATCTCAGTGAGGCAGTGTGTCTTACTGAATGTTCATGGGTAATTGACCCATAAAAGGCCCACTCACCTCCTCTCACCCCTCACCTCCCATTGACATGAGAGGCATCCCAGGCCTGTTACAGTCTTGTTAGTGCCACTCAGCCCGACCCGTTCCCCTCCGCCCCCGCACAGTCCACACAGGCGCACAGTCCCCGGCATATAGAGCCAGCCTAAATCATTCAGACACATTGTTACAGTGAGATGTAGAGAATGTCTTTGATTTCTTTCTGCATAAAACTAATTGTTTTTTGAGAAATTGAACTATAACACGTGTGGAGGAGGGGCGTTCTGCTTCCTACAATATTGGAAGTGTGGCTTTTAAATTATGATAGATTTTTAATATAATGTATGTTTGCTTTATGATAACTCATACTTTGGATTGTGTGCGCGCATTCATACATTAACCACTACTCTGACCAATTGCTCAGTTTTAATATTTTTTATTTTAATCAATTGATCCATGTACACAGGCTCGTTTTTTTCGTGACGCTCAGCATTAAAAAAAAAAAATGATGTACAGTATTTCAAATGGAAGCATGTTTCGTGTCCACATAAGTCCTTTGCTTTCTGTCAGTTTCTTTTAATGTTATTTCGGTCTTATTACCAGGAAGGGGGGATTGCTTTGTTGTTTATTGGTATTTTTAAACCTATAACACTACATTAATTAACATTTATTTACAAGAGGTTATCTTGGTTGGAACATGTTAGAAAAGTGGCAACCTTTACTAAAGAATCAACATTTTGAGTTTCGGAAAATGCCTTGTCATTCAATACCCAACTTCAATATCAAAAGAGCAAATCTTATCGGAGTCATTGAGCCAATGAGCATGCAGCATGCTTCTACTAAGACCTTATAATGCTGGCGATTGGCTCTCTAACGTTACACAGTGTACAAACACGCAGGAAAAGCTCAGGAACCGGTATCAAAGTCACAGTATTGAAAATATTTAAACAATACCCAGCCTATTCAGAACTTGGCTGCAGGGACCATTACCTACAAAAAATCTTCTGACCACATCGCCCCAGTTCTCATCCAGCTACACTGGCTCCGTGATCACCACAAAAACCTCCGCACATGTAAAAAGCCCTTCCTAACCTAGCCCCAACCTCCATCTCTGCCCTCCTCCTCCCTCCTGCTCTCTGGGCTCCTCTTCCGCCGGTCTTCTAACCATCCCCACACACACCTCAGCACCTTATGTGTGAGGGCTTTGAGCTGCTCTGCTCCCAGGCTCTGTGACGCCCTTCCCCCACACATCCGTCCGTTAGTCCGACACCGTAACCTCATTCAAATCCCACCTGTTCAAACTGGCACACTCACTATAAGCTATAGTTTGTGAAATGGACATATTTCCTTTCCACAACCATTTTGTTTTAACTAATGTTACGTGTGTCCCTTGTTTTGTCTTTATCATTGCTTGTCTTGATGTTTTCTAAAGTTTGTATCTAATCACAGGTGACCTTGGGTGTTTTGAAAGGTGCTGCCAAAAAATTTAATTTTAATATTATTATTTTTACAATTTATATTCTCAGGACTCCACTCTGCTGTCAGGAATCCACTCTGCACTACCTAATTTCACTTTATATTTTTATATTGTATTTCCTTATATTTTGAATTGTTATATTTTGTGTCAACACTGTAAAGTGGTTGCTTCAATCTCATTGCACAGGTACTGCGCTTGTGTATAAAGGCATTCAATTGTATTATTATGAATATACAGTAGACTCTGCAAATACGAAAGAAAAAACACATCATTTATTTATGTATTTGTCACACGTTAAGGATTTACACAACAAAAATGATAATAATAAAAAACACCATTTTATGTAAAAGCAATTAGAACTGCCTTGCTGCAGAAATTATATATATATATATATATATATATATATATATATATATATATATATATAT
>NC_048420.1:6594658-6605294 GCF_013103735.1 Etheostoma cragini | reverse complement strand
CACAAAGTAAGTTGCATACAGCTTTTCATGTGTGTATGTATACATTTACAACATTGGTCAGTGGGTATCAGTGGTCGCAAATGATGACTTTCAACTTCAACTTCAACATTATTTGTGTCCCCAAAAAGCGATTAGGTGTGCAGCAAGCAAACACTCCAAGACACAAAATACATAAAGGAGACGAGACGATCAAATCTGCAAGACGGGCAAGCAAGACGCTTTGCTTCAGAATCAACAGGTTTATGATATACCAGATTGTATTATAGAGCATGTTCATATAGGATGTCAGAAAAGATGGCAATATGTGCACAATAGCTTCATGATATGATGCAAAGGGCTGTGTATAGGTTGTTTGTGTGGTTGTGATGTGCTTCAGAGGCCTACATGTCGCTTTGTTTATGTTTCTAGTTATAACTACTATAAACAGCTGCATGATAAGACAATATGCCACTTGTTATGTGTGCAACATTTGAGCCCAAGGCAAATATCCCATATAAGGGGCCAAAAATGGCCGGCAAAGTGGTCTCCATGAAATGTGGAATTTAAAACTTAGTTGGAGGACTAAACCAAACACTTTGTTGGAAAGGTCTCAACCTGGATAGTAACATTTGCCTGAAGAGGATCCACAACTCCTGCATTGAAATACTGACCTCTAAACCTTCCATCCAGTACATGTACTTTAGTAACAGGAAGTTCTACACACATAGGACCAGCTGTAATGGAAAGCTCTTGACCTCAGCTGCCATGGTCACCAAACTGTACCCACTGGGGGTGCTTTCAAAAATGGTATTAAGCTATTTCCGTTTTAATGATTCGATTTTTAAAATTTGGTGACACGGTGTGTTCACCAGGGACGTCGTTAGGCCTATCTTAGAAATTTGCACTCTGTATCACTAACTACGGTGGATCAATCGTGCTTCACCATTCATCTGTGTGTGTCGGTGTTTAGTGTGTCAGCTGGTCCAAATGGCAGTGTTAGAGGCTCAACGAGCGCCGCGTGCACGGTAAAGTTATATGGACAAATGAGGTAGAAGGTTAGCTACTGGAGAGCCAAGTGGCATTAAAACAAAGCAGAAAATCAAAGATTGGTCGCTTCATATCGGGTGTGCCATTAAGAAGGCACATCAGAGGCTATATTTTTTAAAGGTGTCTTAAGAAATATGGTATGTCCCTTAATATTCTACAGAACTTTTACCGTTGTACAATTGAGAGTATATTGACAGGTAACATTGTAGTGTGGTTTGGTAGGGCTACTACAAAGGTGGTCAGAACTGCATCTAAAATAATCGGCGTTCCACTTGATCCGCTGCATCATGTTTCCTTAAAACGCAGTACTAAGAAGGCACGAGGTATTATGGGGGATTCTAGTCATCCTGCACGCAACCTCTTCTCCCACCTTTCATCTGGGAAACGTTTAGCATCCCAACGCGAACATCACGGTATAGGGATAGTTTTTACCCCCAGGTAATAAGGTTACTGAATGATGGCAAAGCAGGAAGGAGGGCTGCGGCTTGTACTTAGTCACTTATTATTATAACGGTTACTGTTGACTGGTGCTGAGAGAGAGCAAAAAGGCATATTGTATTTCATTGTTGTGGTACTCTGTACTAAGGTGAATATGACAATAAACTTGAAATTGAGATTGTGCAACTGTATCGAGCATCTCATCACTAAACGTATCTCCATTCATATTTAGGTGGAACAAATGATACACATCCAGCTACAACGAGCCAAAAAGTTGGAATTTAGACATAAGTAGTCATTGTGCGATCAAGATCTCTTGTTGCATTAGTCCAAACTATCAGCTTTCAGAGTGTTGCAAGTAACAGGAGGATTCATCTTGTTGCTACTCTTTGGTCTGAACTCGCTACCGCGCACACACACAGACACAAAACCCCACCTATGCTAGCAAGATTCTGACCAACTTAACTTTCTACATTCATTGACTGTTATATACAGTATATATATAGAAAGAATATATATATTTATGTATATATATATTTAGAAAGGATCCACTTTAAATGTGATCCTTATATCAATATCAATAATTGTTGATTTAAATCATACATTGCATACATCATTTGGCAGAATAAATTATCTTTATTTGATAAAACGTCTGCCAATAAGAAGTGTAGTGGTTGGATCCCTGGCCCTGTAGTCCCATGTCGAAATGTCCTTGGGCAAGACAGTGAACGCCGACTTGCCCCCGATGCTGCGCCATCGGAGTGTAAATGTGTGTGTGTGTGTTTATCTGATGAGCCGGTGGCACCTTGTACAGCCTCGGCCACAGAAGGGTTCCTGTACTGTGTCAAAGCGCTGTGACTAGTCATTAAGAATAGAAAAGCGCTATATAAGTGACAAGTGCAAAATGACACTCTGATTGAACCAATCCACAGCGCAGTTATAGTGATTAGTGTAATTAAATTGTATTCTTTAAACAACTTGTCTTACAGAGAGAGGAAATATGTATAGTGTGCTATTACTGCTATCACTGCGTGATATGGATGCTCGCATGTCGCTGAGGTCGGTGACAATTGAGTGATGGACATTGATTTGGATAAATTCTACCGAGTCAACCTAAAGTGGACTGCAACTAATCAACCCCCCCCCACTCCCTTCACCCGAGCAGGAAAACAACCAGCAGCTGGCCATTCTATCTTGTCCTGTGCTCTGGTTATCTCTTCAAGGTCACGCCGATGAACTGAGCTTTTAACAACACAGACAGTTTGACGCTAACATTGCACACACAACTCACTATCTCACACACCCACCATACACTCACCCCCCCCATCCTGCCCCACATCCGTCTGTCTGCCTCGATCTGTGTTTCTCTCACCCTCTCAATGCCACCTCAAAAAATTCCTTCATGTGTCCACATGAACTGTGTGTTGTCTTGAGCATTACACTGTCATGTTTGTATTGTACCATGTTGCTGTCTGCATATATCGTTTTTCAGGGAGTGCGTGTGGCGGCGCTTGTATTTGCAGCGGCCCGGAGGCATGCTCCAAACGGTATTTCGTTGCCTTGTACATGTGTAATGACAATAAAGTTATCTATCTATCTATCTATCTATCTATCTATCTATCTATCTATCTATTACTTTGTCATACATTTACATGAGCAGACAGATAGCATTTAAGTCACTGCTTACAGAAGAACTCATAAGGAACAAAGTCTGGCCTGAGTAAATTCACCCATGCAACTTTGATGTGTCTAAAAGCTAACATTACAGTAGCTTTTGTTGACAAGGACAGAGATGGAAGAAGAAGATATGTCTGTCACTTGTTATGTGTTAACATATTGGGTTCTTGACTGGTTGTTGACATAAGTGTAGCTCTAATACAGTAACAAAAGATATGAGTGATTTTGCAAACGCAAGTTAAAAATAGCCCCTGTCTCTAAAAGGTGCCCTGCCACACAAAACCAATTTTACTTGCATTTTTTGAAATAGGAAAGGTTCATATGTGTTTGTGTTATGTCAGCTCTAATCACTGAAAAGAAATAAGAGGAGAAATCAGGCCAATTACAAAAGCTGGTAGTCTGACGTCCTGTTGCCTGAGCTCATTACTATTCATCAGCTCGCCCAGTTCAGCTGGGTAAAGGCTCTCATTGGCTAGCTCTTGGCCAATCACAGTCATGCAACTTAGCTCGTTGAATGGTAATGAGAAATTGAGCTGAGTCTTCCAGGCTTTCTATACCACTCTAGAATGTCTTGAAACAAGGTAACCAAGGCCTTTTTTCCACACAAAAATGTTTCAGAGTCCATGGTAGAAGTTCAGACATTATCACAAAAGAATGAAATAAGTATGGCAGGGCACCTTTAAATCCTAGTAACGTCCCTGGTATTCACATCTCATAAAAACCCAGGGTCTTTCCAAAATTCTACACTGTCAACTTGCTACTCTTATACTTTTTCACAATGCAGTTGATGAAGATGTCAATGAGGATTGACGATGGGGATATACATGAAACATTGATCTAATTTACATCTGCCAACTTAGTCAAGGTGAAAAAGCAGTGCATAGTGTGTGACCTGCATGGCTGATGACTGGACTACTTAATAAACATGACATGTGCTTTGTCAATGGCGTGCAGTCAGTTGTGAGTTGTGCTTCTGTTATCTACTGTGTAAAGATAGTGTCGATGACTGATGTTGATACTGGTGTTGAATAAATGAAGTCAATAACTGCTGTTTTTGCATGCAGGCCCTTTGGGTGGTGACCTGCCTGGCTGCACAAATTCTTGTGCCACAAATGAACGGATGCTTCAAGGCTTTGATGGCGGCTCCAACACCACGCGCATGCATGCCATGTGCACACTCGTACACAGTCATCAAAGAGACAGTGGGAAATTACAAGCCCTTGTATTGGTTGACTGACTTTAATATTTGAACAAGGTTGTTTCATACAATACAAAGTCAGATACACATAAAATATAACCCTGCAGAGGACACAGCCAACAATAAGCCGTAGATTACATATAGCTGCCGTGGCTTCCTAGTTTCAATTGATGTATTGACTGCCAGGCATTCCACTGCAGATTAGTCAGCAGTGCAACCTTTAATTCATCAAAATAGTCATCACTAAATCTGCCACTGCATTTGGAAATAATGAGGTGCCCTGGAGCTGTAGTAACTGTAAGTATCTATCTATATGAGCTACAGCTACATCTCAGGCTGGGTCAGGGTATTGTTTCACCAAGAACTTGGTGCAATATTCGATCAAATGTTGGTTTATGTCTCCCGCTACCAATGTGATGGAGATGGCAAAGCAATCTCAAAGTCTATATTTTATTGTCGGTGCATTTAATATTTCAAATGATATATGCATCTTGATTTTACATTTCAAAGCCTGGTTTGTCTAAGATGGGAGATTCGGCTTACAGTACCTCAAAGGGATAGTTTGGAATTTTGGACATGAGGTGGATGTTGGTTCATGGTCATAAGCTCCACTTGGGAGTCTGGTGTTCGACGATTTCCCAGCCAGCTGAGGACTGGTAATGACATTTCCAGCCACATCACACCATACAATGTAAGGTTTTAACCAATCAAACCACAGCACAATGACTCAATATTGTTTCCACAGACAAATTGTGTCCTGCTACCTATCAGCTGTTTGAAGCAGATCATGCAACGAGGTTACAGCACCGCTGCACTTAATGAAAAGTGTTTAGGCTAGCACAAAGTGAGTGTGTTACAAAAAAAAACAATAAAACAGCAGAGATGGTAACGGAACATCAAGATCAAAACAAATAACATTTGTTTGAGATGCTTTATCCCCAAGACAAAGGTAACATGCTAAGGGAATATCACAGACTTTCAATAGCAAAATGCAACCAACTGAACATATCAGTACCAGCAATTAAAAAGCTTTTGCTACCAAACGTGTAGGATGATACGTGGCTGAAACACGATAAATTCAGAAGTCCATTTGCTCCGAATCTGTGGCACGCAGATTTACAAGAAGATTGGTGCAAATGCTGGAAATATTGCTCCAGGGTGGCGATGTACAGGTCATGTCTATTTGAAAGACACACTCCACTGAGTCGCTTCAGATAACATGAGCAGTGCTGATGTCATAGTGTTTGATTGAGCTGAACATCTGCCTCCATCTATCTCACAAAAGAAACTGTATATAAATATAGACACACACACACACACACACACACACACAAAGCCTAGATAGATAGACAGATAGATAGATAGAGCCAGCCAGACTTCTCCACCCCCACCTTCATTTCCATCCTCTCCTCTGTCTGTCTGAGCCTCCCGTGATCCCTGACCAGATTGTGTCCCTTGTTAGGAGGCTGGTGCTTATGTGTTCAAACCAGCCTACATGTGGATGTGGATGTGTTTGTGACTGTGTTTATGTGTGCAGTGTTGGAAAGTAACGGAATACGTGTACCGCTGTTACATAGTTGGAATACAAATTATGAGTACGTAGTATGAGTGTTATGATGAGGCAGGAATGAGGACCCAAAGCAGAGCACTGGGAGGACGGCAGGAGCAGGTAAACATAGATTTATTTAACACAAATCCAAGGGAAAAAGCACAGGAACCAACGGAACAGCCAATGTCCAAAAGGTCCAGAGGGAAAACGTTCACAAACAGGTCCGAGGGGGAGGTAATACCAAACAGGATAATAGGGACAGGAAAAAACTCATGGGGAAGATCTGGGACAAAACCATGGGAAGCACGCAGACTGGACACGTCGACAAGACAATGGGAAAACAGGGGATAAATACAAGAGGTAACGAGGTAACGGGGAACAGGTGAGACATCAGGTGAATCACATTAGGGCGGGGCAAGACCATCAGACGGGCACAAAGCAAAGCTAGACAAGACCAGACAAGACAGGAAACCAAACTATCAAAACAAAACAGGAAGCAGAACAAACAGACACTTACCGGGGAATCACAAGCCAGGGACAACCACACAAGACCGGGAAGAAAACCGAGAAACAAACACAAGGAGGCAAGACTCAAATAAAAAAAAAAAAACCATGACCATAGGTATGTATTCCGTTACAGTTACAATTGAAATAGGTGGTATTTAGAATACAGTCCTATTGTTGAAATCAGAGGGGTCCTTCTCTGTTTCACAAGTTTATTCATCTAAATACATGAAGCCAACTCCATGGATTTCCCAGAATCCTTAATATGAAAATGAAAAAATGAGCTCTTTGCGTGACCCCTGATAGAGGTAGAGATGGAGCCGGAACCGGCACAACAGAGCCAGGGGAGGAATGTGTTTCTGTCTTGGAAATTCAAACAGCATTTCACATTAAAGAAAGAAAAGGGAGCAACCAACCTCCTTTCAGCTACCAAATTACTCCACGTCCAACCTGAAGCATCTTAAAGTCAGTTATTTTTAACCAAGGGCATTAGTCGGCTGTAGTTTTACTGGTCACCTTGCTTTTTTATAGTTGTATCAGGTTGCTTACCTGTTTAGTTTATGTGCAACTTTACATTCCCCAATGTGCTGATTTACTGACCCCAGAGCTGTTAAAAGACTGACTAACCCCGCTTGACATGCTAGCTAACGTAAGCTAAAGTTAGCTCGTGGTATCAAGACGGCGGTTAGATTTTTGCAGTTCGGGAACACAAATAAAAAATGTATATCTGCTTGTTTGTGTTCACATTCAGCCAGTTGGAACAGAAGAACACACCAGAATAGGCATGTTTAGTAAGCTGTATTGGATGGCCGCATTCCTACACTTATAAAATGCAATTCAATGTGGAATATTCAGAAAATGTTACTCGGATTGAGTATTGCAACGGAACACTTTACATATTAAATTTTGTGATATGTATTCTGTATTATTTAAGGAATGAGTTACAATACCCTTTCAACCACTGTGTGTGCTGCTTTAGCTGGCTGCCCCAGGCATATTTAGACCCCTATTACCCTCAGCATGTGGAGAGGTGTGTGAGAGGAGCACTTCTCTGATTTCCCCCCTTTCCCTCTTTCTGAGTATTATTCCCTCATGTGAGACCTACTTGGCAGCCCAAAATATCCACAACTTACGTCACACACCAACGGACACACATCCACACACCAAGACTCATGGACTCTCAGGCTTTGGTGTATCCAGAAAACAAAACACACACACACCCTTTTGATTATGTAAAACGTGAACGTAGATCCACAGGGAACATCAGTCCCAGTTTTAGGTGAGTCGGAAGCAGCTTGTAGGATCCTTACAAAGTTGTTTCTGCGTTTTTTGGGGTGGGGTACTTGTACAGAGATCTTTGGTACTACTACATACTGTCTCTGTGTGAACAATATCGTGCCTTGTTGACGTGTCAGTACCAGTTTTTTTGTTGGAATATCTTGTATTGTTTTATGGAGATGGGGACATTTTCCCAATTCTATTCAGAGGTACATACAGTACAAAGCCTTGATATTGATATATTCCTTTTTAAACTTACAGGCTCACCTTTACGCTCTTTTGTAACAGTTTCCATGGTGTGGGCTGACAGAAATCTACTTCTGCAACAATGTCTTATTTTGATGAGAGAAATGAATGTATTTACAACTATAATTAGAGCTAGTTTCATCTGCAGGTTTTGAGCTGTCAAAGTGAAATACTATTTTCCCAACGACTATATTTCCATTTTGTCCTCATATAATGGATCATATCACAGAACACTTGACAGTCCATCGTTATGGGAGGACACCAGGGGACCAGTGGGGACCTAACTGGGAAAAGCACACTGTTTTTTATGTTGTATGACTGCACTTAGTTTCAGGGACATGCTTGGCAGCTGTCTGTCATCATTCAACAAGGTGCAACGCCAGCTTTGCCATGCTCATACTAATTTGACAATATATGCTTGAATTTAAAAAATGAATTAGAAATATTTTTGTAAATGAATAATGAACATTTTACACCTTTAAATAACGGATATGTCACACTGCAGACAAAACACAATAAGAGGGACAGTTCATTCACTGAGTTTCTGTCTGTTGCCACGACAGTTAACAGTTACCATGAGATAATTGGACTACTCCACTGTGGTTTCAGGTGTAACATGAAGACTTTACATTTCCACACCTACCTGAAGTGCCATTATTCTTGTCCGTGAATCATTCTTTCCAGTTAGATTTGCAGCTTTTCTGTACAGTACATGTAGGTAACACCACATGTCAGATTAGTTCAGTCCAAAAACCAGCCGGGAAAGTCCTTTAGTTTAACACATTTACGCTTTTTAAAGACCTTCAATCAATCATCATTAGTATACCTCTTGGCTCTTGTTCATTCAATTAATTAAATTCAATAGCCCAAGTCAAAGCCTTGTGTTGCGCTATCTATTATCATTCATTAAGAATGAAAAGGATTTAAACTTCAATATGCTGCATATTCAACAGCACTGAGCACAAATAAATTAGGGGAGATGAAAGAAATCAAACATTTGGGAATGTGTAATTATCATTCTAACTGCTTTGTTTGCCCACACACACAGATATGGAAATCCCTCTGAGGTGCTGAGGAGTAAAGTTCAGCAGATGGGAGAGTAAAGCCTGCAGCAGGTGGCTTCTTCTTTCCACACAGAACACTATTTATACTTTCATAACAGCCTGCAATGCAAAAGAAGAGTTACAGCAAAATGAGCTTATTTTTAACTGTAAAATAAGATGAACCCAATGTACTGGCCAGCAACAATAACACTGATTCAATAAATTGCTTAATGTCTTTTTGTAATGCTTTTAGGTTGCATACATTCTTGCTGAAATGTTAATTGCAGGTATTCATGAATGAGCAAACAATTTACATACCATTTTCTTGATGTGAAAGAAAATGAGATTAAGATCCAGTTCCATTTCCTGTTTCAGGTTTACTTTATGATTCTGTAAAACACATCTGTTCATTCTTTATGGACTCGCTGATTGCTGAGCCAACCCGGTGATAAACAGACAACCGCTTTACCGCCAAGCCAGCACAGTGTGTGTGGATTCACACAGTGAATTTATAAATGAATAAAGCGTTACTATTGAGAGGTAAAAGTTTGTTTAAATGCTATTATAAGCCACTTTTGGGTCATTACTACCAACATGATGTGATTGATATAAAAACAGAATTAAATGAACAAACTTATAATTACTTCATAGCAGTTGTTTCAGGTGAAGTGGGGTAAGAGAGGACGGGGAGTTTTAATAGCGCGGCAGAAGGTCGAACGGAGAGAACTAACAACACAGGGGTGGAAAGAATAAAAGACGTGTTAGTTTGGTTTCGAACGACTCGTGAGGCTACTGAAGTAAGTTTCTCAAACTATCTTAAAAGAATGTATTGATTCAGCATGCCTGATCTCTCCTCGGGCGGACGGTTCTAAGAGCGTAGAGGCTTTGATGGAGTAAGGCCGATCACCTTTATTTTTCAAACTCGACTTTGGAATAGAATAAAGGCCTATCCTGCAGAAATGAAGCTGCGCTCTCCTTCATATGAGATTGAGAAGTGTGTGCTTCTGCCAGAGGCCATACTTAACAATGCTTTAAAACCCATTAATAAAATCTTACTGGCAATTAGGATACCTGCAGGTATGCTAATTCTTTATTCTTCCATCATGAATGTGTCAGACAATAAATCATGACCACACAGTATTTATCTTTCTGCCATTTATCTTTGCCCCTGAGGTGCAGTGACCCTCTGTGTATGTATCTCAACCTATCAGTAGCAGTTGTTAGTGCAGTCACTAAGGTACAATCCCTCACTGCAGTCAAACCTTAGACCGTATAAAATAACAGTGAAGTCACCCATTGGTTTGTGGTCTACCGTTTTGAAGCCTTGAGTTTATCAAATTTAACGTGAAGTTTTTTTGGGACAAGACAGTGGAGCTGGGAAGGACGACACAACCAAGCCAGTGTCTTCTCTTGCTGCAGTAGCGCTGCATTAAGAGTAACACTAAACGGGGGAAGTTGCCAATTTTCAACCAGCTGAAGCGAGTTATCTAGTGTGGTTTTACCGGTAGGTAACCGCAGACCCCGGCGGGTAAGCGCAGACCCCGGCGGGTAAGCGCAGACCCCGGCGGGTAAGCGCAGACCCCGGCGGGTAAGCGCAGACTCCGGCGGGTAAGCGCAGACCCCGGCGGGTAAGCGCAGACTCCGGCGGGTAAGCGCAGACTCCGGCGGGTAAGCGCA
>NC_048420.1:6585855-6594520 GCF_013103735.1 Etheostoma cragini | reverse complement strand
CGGCGGGTAAGCGCAGACTCCGGCGGATAAGGGCAGACTCCGGCGGGTAAGCGTAGACCCCGGCGGGTAAGCGCAGACTCCGGCGGGTAAGCGCACACCGGGTAATCGCCAAACATTCCCTTAAGTGGTGCAACCGAACACTGAACAAGACATTTAGGCGACCAGAATGTTCCAATAAAAGTTGATATAATTAAAACACAGATCCAGAAAGGGTCAGAGTTTAAGGGAAAAACATGGACAGCACCCCAAAACAATTCCATGATTACTTTAATGAACACAGTCCCCTTCTGAAAGTGAAAGAGAATGCAGGTTTGGCTTCACTTTTTGGACCTAGTTAAACTGAGCACATGATCCCTCACTGTCTTCTCGAATGCCAGCTGTATTGAACTGGCAGGTGGCCCCCACTTCAACCCAGGACCCAGCAGTGGTCAAGGTGCCGACGTGGGGGTCGGGGAACTTTGTTGTAAGTAAATCAACTAATTGATTCTGTAGCTTTGATGGTTTGCAAAAGACAAAAACTGTGTATGGTGTGTCATGGGAACATCCAGTTTCACTTTGTAGGCCTCATGCAAGAGGGAAATGATGTCAACCTACATTCTAACTGGTTGATATCAGCTGTGAGGTTGCACTCATAGTGGTCAATTTGTCCCTATGTGTTCTGCAGTAAACATATTTTACATTGTACCACAGAAGATCTATGGCAGTGAGCAGTAGGGGAGTTTGGTTCAATCCCTGTATGGACCAAAGTATGGTGGTGGACTGGTAGCTGGAGAGGTGCCAGTACAACTCCTGGGCACTGCCAAGGTGCTCTTAAGCAAGGTACCTACCTCCAACTGGGGTGCCTTTCCATGAGCAGCCCCTCTGACACCTCTCCATTAGTACATGTACAGGTACTGAGCATGTGTGTGTAATTCAGGCCTGTGTGTAATAACAGAGAGCAAATTGTAATTTCCCCTTGCAGGACTAATAAAGGATACATTATTATAATAAAAACAATGTTTTGCTAAAAAATAAAAATATTACCAGCAAAGACTGGTAGCTCTAAACTAGCCACGGTAGCTCTAAACCTCTGTCTACATTTTCCACAGGTCACAGAACAACTCTTCCTGATTCTTCTTGGTGTTCTTCTCTGACTAAAAATAACCAGAACAAAAGCTCTGTAGAACACTGATTTGGTTTGATATTGCCCCGAGCAACACCATACTATTATGTGTCTGCTGTTGGAACTGTTTGTAAAAAAAACTATTCTTTGGATTAAAGAGACAGATTTTTAGTCAAGGTCCTCTTATTATTGTTTCCTGGAGCTTTTAACCATATCTTATGGTCTTTAGCAAATGACCCCACAAGGCGAAAGATTCATGTTCACATTAATATTTCACACAGCCTGTCCGGACGTTCTGCTGGTGTTGGTTTTTTTAACAAAAGCTGACGCTAATTAAGCCCACATATCAGTTTAAGTTCACAATACAGTTTGGCCCGCTTAGTTGCGCCAAACCAAGAAGACAGAATTTGTCAGATTTGCCTACTTTGAGACAGAGACATTTTCACACAACCAGAGAGTTTGCATATTCAGGCTGTGAAACAGATTGTTGTGAGTCGGCTGTGTGGTAGCCTACTTTAAAAATCGAATCATAATTCATTGTTTTGCTATAAGCTAAACTCCATGATGGCTAAGGAACTGTTTCCCTGACTTTTTCAGGGCTTCATGTGAACCAAACTGTAAGTAAAAAAGCTAAATGAGACATACTATTATTGATATAGTCAAAAATAAGTTATGTTTCGGATTCAGGTTAAGCATGTCCATAAACTGTTTAAACATTAAAACATGTTTATGATTCTCATGTTCCATGATTGGCTCTTAGTGAAAATGAGTTTCACCCCGGCTTTAAAAGGTCCCCTCTACAGAGTCTGACCACTAGTAGCGCTAGGGAATACGTAGAATTGCAAATTTTTAACATACATATTTATTGGACCTCAAGGAAACAAAAGTGTTTTTTCGTGTTAAACACAATATAATCAGAACTTTCATTTCTTCATCTTGCTGGTGAGCTGCGAGCTCCGTTCCTGCTGTCTCCCTCCATCTTTCCTCTCTGTGTATTTTTTTCCTTCTCTCTGGTCCTGGGACCAGTGTATTGTTTGTTCATTGTTTAAATATAAATAATACAAATATTTAATCACAAAAATGATTTGTGATTAGAACTTTTTTTTCATTTGAACAATTTTACTTTTAAAGACTTTTTTGCTTACATGTTTGGTTTGGACTATTAAATGCTTCTATTCACATATCCCAGCACACACACACTCTTTGCCTAAAATCACATTCTTTTTCCCCACAAGGGAATATTACTGTTATCCCCAATTTCCCCCGGATGCGTGATGGCTGCGGAGTCATTAGCTTTCCATTAAAGTCAATGTGTGTGTTTCCACGGACTGCAGGACAACTGCGTTCCCAATCTGTCCTAGCTCCGGCGATCCGCAGCCCTCCAGAGCAGATACGCGGAGCTTCTCTTTTTGTCAAATGCTGGAGTGATCTGCAGCAATTCACCACATGGCAGGTTGTCGAGCACAGAAACTAAATAAAATAGACTGTGCTCACAGCGGCTGATACTGTCTCCCTGCACTACACCTTGAAAACACAGCACAGAGTTGTTTCCTCTCTACTCCTCTGTTGTTTTTGTGGTGGTATTCTACATAAATTTGCGAGATCTCGTGTGTCCTCGAGACTTCAGCTGTTAGTCACGGCCGCAGCCGTTCTGCAACAAATCCGGACCTGGTTGGTGTTGATGGACGGCGGAGCACGGAGCCGTCACGCAGCGGAGCCGACCCCCAGCAGTTATGCATCCAGGGGAAATTGGAGGTTGGGCACTTCGAAGGAACAGCAACCACAAGTGGGGTCAGCTTCATATTTCTACACATTTTATACTTGTGTGCCACTTGACTTTAAGGCTTCTTGAGAAAGCCTTTAACTCTAGTTAAAGCTCAGTACACTTTGCACAATGGCGCTGTGAGCAGCTCCTCTTGGCCTTTCACACCCACTCTGTCACCCAAGTTTAAATGTCAAACCCACATTAGCTTGTGAAGCCCTGCATGGATACAACTGGTAGTCTGACAGTCCGGGTTTAGCCGTACACACACACACACACAACAATTCACACTACAACAACGTTTCACCACACACAAAAACACAACATATATTTGCTTCGAGTATTTTAATGCTGAGGTGCTTGCTGAAATATTTAATATATGGCATCTCGAAGTCTATTATAGGATTTGAGCAATTGGTTACACATGCATGTACATGTACTCACACACACACACACACACACACACTTGTCCTAAACCTGTCATAGACCATCCACCTGTCATACGGTCACGGCCAGAGGAGGCAGCAGCGATGTGGAACAACAAGGCAGGAGCATGATTCCTCCACACACACATACAGAACCTCAACACAAACACTGGCTAAACCACACACGTATCCTCTATGGCAGACACCATCTCTCACTTTGACATGGCATCTCATAAGTCAGCTGCCAAGGTGTGTGAGGGGGAGGGGGGGAGGAGGAGTGGGTGGTGAAAGGAGAAAGGGGAGGCAGGTAAAGGGTAGAGAAGGTGGAGAATGAATAGGAGAGTGGTGGAGCATGATAACCCAATTTGTTAGTGGTGGATAAATAGAGGCCTGGAAGGTAAATCACCACGAGGAGAGTAAATGAAATAAGGATTGAGAGAAAAGGAGGGAGGGGTAGAAGAGGAGGGGGAATGGGCAGGAATAAACAACCTGGACTAATGTAAATAATGCCAACCGCGCTTGTTGGTGAGAGACTATATTTCAATATTGAGCATATAAAAAGGCTACAGAGAGGAATTATAACTGCCTCAGACTGTACTTCAGAGTCATAAATCACTCCAGTGTTGCAACTGACCTCTTTTTAAGATATAGACAAACATTGTATTGTATATGGTTGAATCTATTTTAGTCAGCAAGGTGTCATCTTGTACTAGGTGTGTGAGTTCCTAATGATATTTTGTTTCTCTCTATTGCAGTTTTTCTCAATCGCAATGAATGACTATTAAACTTTGTCTAAACTAAATTTATATGAACATTAGGTCAGTTTTTCACATGACTATAGTCATTTATAATTGTGTTTGGCACAAAATGCACAGTTAACCGTTGCATTCATTTGCTACTGATCTAGGTAGATTACTCTCAAATGCAATTATACACAAGTTAATTGTGGAACTCCCCACATGCAAAAATAGAGCAGCCAACAGTCACAATATCATGTCACACACGTATGAGATATGACAAAATATTTATGTGGTGTTGGTATAAAAGCTGTCAGATGGTTAGACTTAGGCTAGATGGAGAACATTTCAATTTCTTCACAATTTGCAACAATTTGGAAAAAATATATAATGATTAAAGTGTAATACATAAAATGTCATCACAGACAATTTGACATCTCCCAGTCAACCAGAGCTTCTTCTCCCGTCACCTACATTTACTTTGGGAGTGTGTTAAGGGGGGGGGGGGGGGGGGGGGGGGGGGGGGGGGGGGGGGGGGGGGGGGGGGGGGGGGGGAGAGTCCTCTTGATCCGAGACCAATACAAGACAGAGTAAAACTGTGGTTGATTCCGTGGCGAGACCTTCAAAAAGTGGTCTTGAGACCAGTCTTGAGTACTACAACACTGCTGCATGGGGAAGATGGACGTCATATGATCAACGGCCTCACAACCAGTTGTCCTTACTGTGAGCAATGGATGCTGGTTGGGAGATATCGAAGCGGGTTGTTGTAGCGAGTGGCTGCGTCCTTACAAAACATTTCTCTCTCATTTCACTGCATGGGAGGACATCAGGTGTGATGTTGATGGAATGTGGAGGCCAGACGGAGAGGAGAGATAAGATGACCATGCAGATACATTTGCAGCATTTTATTCTTGCACACATTGTACAGTATTTCCTCATATATGTTTTACTGTCCACGCTTTGTTTTCTTTATGTACAGTATTTGCGGTTGGCTGGTCTATACATGCAATGAGAAATACATGTTTTGTTGAAAGTATAGTGTGTGCCATGGCTGACATCAGTACTATTCAACTGCCTAAATATACAATGTTAGCAACTGGAGAATATTACAGGGTGGGTATAAGTATCCCACTTTCAGAGTACACGTCATTTGACAAGATGTCTTTGCATTTTGACTGTCTTGGTCCAAGCAATGATAAAGGAACATTTAAAATGATTTATTCATTGATGGATTAATTTACATTTGAAACATGAGTTACTTGTTTGATTTTGCAGGTCAAATAGAGGGGTGTGCTGAAGGACCAAGTGGTGTGAGGATTGTACTTAGAGTTTTGACAATTGAAAGTTTGTTTCAGTAAATGTGTCTAACCAATAAAAAAAACTGAAATACAACGCCCTATTACAACGGAACTGAACTTTAGAAGCAGGCAATACAGCTTTCGTCGAGGGAATCCCATGTTACCTATTTAACAATTTATGCACACAATTGTTTACTCTAGAATCAATAACACAACTAAATAGATAAGATCTGGTAAGATCTGGAAAACGTCTCTCAGCTTTTAATCTGTGTGCTTTCCAGTTAGGCTCTGTAAAAAAAAAAACATGGCTCAGCACTTTATACTTTTTTCCTTGTTCATCACAGTTGCTTGCCAAAAACCTTCACGGAGAGAGTACTTTGTTGTGTCCAATTTGCATCAAAATAATGGCCCATAAGGGACGTGCTGCTGAATTAAAAAGGACAATAAATTACCTCTAGATGATCTGCCTCACAGCGTGGGGGACGTATTGAGTGTCTCGCTCTCTCTTTGTTTCATCTCTCACACACACATCCAGTGTATGGCAGGGAATATTAAACACCCATTCGACATGCAATTGACATTTCATACTAAACTGCTTGGTAGATACCAAGACTAAAATATGATGTTTGCCGTGTAACCTTAAAGTCCCTGGTTCCATTACTGCTGTGACCTGTCTTGCATGTCTTCCCTTTCTGTCTCTGCATCTGTCCAGTCTGTCGCTATCAACAAAAAAGCTAAAATGGTCAAAGATCATCCAAATAAAGATACCACATCACCCCTGAACCTCTTTTGTTGAGGTGGTATGACTATGCTGTCATCATCTACTATAGATTGGAAAATGATTGGTCAAACCAGGTAAGATAACACATGATGCCCCATTTCCACCCATAACACATTTTATTTCTGCCTCTTTTCTTCACTGTAAGAGTATCTCTCTCTCGCTCTCTCTCTCTGAGTCTCTTCCTCAGACGCTGTAAGCCCTGTGATCTGCGTTGAAGGACCCAGCGAGATCCTCTGTCCCCGCTGTTTGGGCCTGATGAGCTCCTTGACAAACAAACCAGCTTTTATCCTCCTCGGCTTCTGCTCTCCTCCGCTGGGACTTTTAACCTCAACTTTTGAAATGTTTAATGGGAAACACTGCAAAGAATTTGTAAATTAACTCCCTTACAGGAAATGTTGAGGAAAACTAGCGGTAAAAGCTGCTATTGTTTAGGAATTGTATACAGTGCAGGGGCCAGATGTATTCACAACTCAAACTCACGTTAGCCCTGAAAGGATGTAGAAGTGCAGCTGAAACATCTCTTCTCTCATAAATACCTTTGGAAGCTCATTAGAACGGTTGATGAGAAGAACCTGAAAGAAGTGAATTTTAACCGATTGTGACGCATCAGCGACATTCGCCATCAGCGCCAGAGCAGCTGTCACTGCGTATGACCATTCCGGCTGTGGCTATTTACTGCACCCGTACCGCCATTTCATCACATATAAATCTGTAGGCCAGTTTCAGAGTGATATCTCAGCCATCATTATTAAATGTCAGAAAGATGATCAATGGTTAATATACAGCACTCATATTGAAATTGATTTTACAAAGTGCTTCATAAATCAGGATACAATCAGGGAACAGGGAAATAATAAAACAACTCCTAAAAAATAAAATAAAATGAATGAATGTGTAGCAATATTTGAGGGGGACATTTTTGAAGGCCCAATTCCACAGATGCATTGATCATAGGGTTGGGTACCAACTCACGTTAAATCAAGCGTAAGCGCAGGTTTCTCTCTCCTCTCTGCATACTGACGGCGAGCGGGGTTCACACACACACACACACACACACACACAGAGGTGCACACGGAGCGGAACTACGTTGCCGCTGCAGTGTGCTTAAGGAACAGTGTGTCATGGCAGTGTCGATAAAGATGTTGCAAGTTTGGTTAGAGTTTTCAAAAGGGAATTAAACAGTAACAGGAAATCAAAACAAGCTCAAACAGAATAAGATACAAATACAAGAGTAAAAGTTCCAGTGCAGTGTAAGAAATGACTAATTATTTGATAGGTTGTAGGGATGGGTGTGGGAGGGGAGGGGGAGCCTTTTATTTTGTGTGGAATGTGTTCAAAGTAAATATAAGAAATAGGTTTGTAATTTTTTTTTTTTACCAATAGAATTAATGATTTTTATTAACAACCAAAAAAAAGTAACCGTTGGGTACCGGAACCAGATTTCACGTACTGTTAAAAATCTGAAAGGTACCCAACACTAATGGATCATTTTATGTATTTTTAATCTTCTTTTTGTCTTTTTACAGAAAAAAAGATATCAGCCATAAAAAATGTAGAATCTTTAGTTTCTTTTTAAGATACAAATTCACGGCAAATACTGGTTTTCATTTAAACCATGAAAGTCATTTAAAAAAAAGTGTAATTAATTATTGAATTACTTTGCACTTTGACCCATGTAGCACAATGAACACACAAATGCTTACTTCATATATACTCTGCCTCAGCTGCATTGGAAGTTATACAGTAAACTGTTACATTTAAAATTGTACTACATGAACAAATGTCTATCAATGTAAATAAATTGACCTTGGGTACGATGAAAGGCACTTTATGAATCCAAGTTGACACGCATAAAAGGATTTGGGAGACACATCGCTGTGTTCCTCTGCTAACTAACACTGTGATAAACAGGTGGTGTGAACGGGCAGACATTAAATCCAAATACAATGTTGTGCCAAAATACGCCCCAAAATGGCACTGCACCCCATGATCTGCATACACACAACCTCAGCTGCGACGTGTAACCAGCATGCACATTGTTCACTTGGAGCACCAAAATAACCAGACAAGCACAGGTGCAAAGAATGGACTTGCATGTGATGATAAAGGCTGGATAAATCGCTTTTCTTTTTTTATGCTGAATAATGCTCTCTTTGTGTTGTCGCATAAAGGAATCCCCCGTGTGCTATGAAGCAATGCAGTTAAATACTAGTGAAATCTCACACCATAAAAAGCCTCTGTGAGGGGCTAGATACAATGCGCATTTCTCAAAAATTAAAATGTGCTTAACACTTTAACATTTACAGTTGCTAACATTGTATATTTAGGGAGTTGATATAGACAATATTGATATCAGCCATGGCACACACTATACTTGCCCATGTACAGTACACACTAGTTAACCACAAATACACAAAAAAAAGCTTGTACAGAAAATCGATTTTCAACAGAAACAGGAACTGGTGCGCAAGATGGTAAAAAAGAAAATACAGTGGGTACGGAAAGTATTCAGACCCCTTTAAATTTTTCACTCTTTGTTTCATTGCAGCCTTTTTCCAAA
>NC_048420.1:6576556-6585755 GCF_013103735.1 Etheostoma cragini | reverse complement strand
TGGAAAATGGCTGCAATGAAACAAAGAGTGAAAAATTTAAAGGGGTCTGAATACTTTCCGTACCCACTGTATGTTGCAAATGTATCAACCTCAAGGGTCATCCAACCTCTCTGTCTGGCCACATCATGTTATCAAGAACACACCTGAAAATCTTTGTCATGACCCTCCCCCCCCAAAAAAATCACAATATCAACATATTACATTGATTGCCCAGCCCTGACGCACATACACATCCATACGTTTAAGTGTCAACAATTAGTGGTTTTCTAAAGATATTATAAACTAGTTTGATCTTCTTAAATGCAAAGCAAACTTGCAATCATGAATGATCATGCTACCTGGCAATCCCTTTACCTCATTGTGTTTTCTTATATCTGCTACCTTTGTAATGTATTTTATTGTATTGTACTGTATCATATTATGTTGTACTGTATTGATTATATTAAGCCATTTGTAATAACCTGCGCAGGGACGACAGAGATGACAACAGATGAAACGGTGCTCATTACGTACCTGTAACACATTTACATTAAAGTGGAGACTGAAATGTCGACGAATGTGCAATGCCCTAATAAATAAATCCTTCATTTAACGTCAACGCCATTATGGCCAAAATGATAATCCCGATTATTTTGATCAATATTGAGATCATGATTAATTATCACAATTATTTGTTGATTTTATTCAAAACAAATTATATTTTCACATCCATATTGTGCTGCATTCTTCCTATGATAAAGTTGTATCTTGTACATACATAGAGCTGCAATACATGTAAATGAAGATTATCTGTTATATATAGCCAAAGATATATATTAAAAAAAAAAGTATCTCTTATAAAGCTCCTTCACTTATTTTCAACAACAACTGAATAAAAGAGCTAGGGAGAAAGAAGGAGTGTGATGGACGTACTCACAGAGAGACGGCTGATCATTATGAACGGGTCCAGCACGGGTCGAACGGTGGTTCAGCAGAGTTACACACGTTGTGTACGTATGAAATGTCTATTGTCACTGCGCTGCATTTTTATGAACTATGATATTCTCGCCATGTGTCACATCTCTGGTCCTGGTCCAGCAGCTCCGTCTCACACGCTGTTACTCTACCAACTGAAGTTAGTTGCATTCAATAACTTCTTTTGTGTTTTTCGCCGTGGCGGCCACGATAACTGAGTCCCCAGCGAAAACACTGGTACAAATACAGCTTTGCCTCTCCTGCTTAACAATACACAGCTGTGTTAATAACAATTAAAACTGTAGACAAATGTTAGAAGTGTGGGCCGGCGCTGTTGCCGCTCTGTCTCTATTGCTGGGGAGCCGGGTGTGAGTGAATGGGGATGTTGCTGCACAGAAAGAAAGAGGCTAGACTCAAAGGTTCTACAGAAGAAATGTTTCATGTAAAGCAACATTAAATCATATCGATGTCAACAACATTGCTTCGTTTGTGGAGAGGCCGCGGAGGCGAGGATGTTAGGAGCACCGGGAAAAATATTTGTTGCACCCTAGAGCCCTGTGAACTAACAGACACTAACAAGCACTGGTCACTGCCGTTGTCTGAAAACAACACAGACTGGACAAAATGTTGCGTTTACTGGTAAACTGGTAAACCTTGAGACCGACGTATAACCGACTGCTATCTGTAAAATTTTCCCCACGTTTCTCTATCCTCTGTAACTGTCTACATCTAGAAACTAAGCTACGCAAACAACTCTGACTGGCACCTCAGACAGTGTCAGACAGTGCTGCAGACAGCGGTAGATTGACTTTGCAACCCAAAAAAACGGTGCGTTCTATGAACGAAATGATGAAACATTTAAAACATGACTTGATCTCGCAAATTTGATTGTGGGAAGCCAAAATCGTGATTGCGATTAAAATTCAATTAATTGTGCAGCCCTACGTTAACTTTTTCAATTCAAACTTTAAAGCTAAAGTTTGACTCTGGCATAAAAAACTGTTGAAAGTTAATGTTAGCAGTTAAAAATAACTCCTCTACTCCTCAGAAGAAGGGAGTCATAAGTGACTGGGTGACATTTTTGCCAGCATACACTAAACTTCCACCATACTGAACGCAAGCAAAAGTTATTGACATGTTTTTTTCTGTGTGATTGTGTCAATGGTGCTGGGTGCAAGAGTGTCAGCCTTTGGGAACAAGTGACTCTGTGCTTGTTCTGCTGCAGTTCAGACGTGAAGAGATGCAGCGAGCAGGCACGAGGTCAGGGGACCCCTGTGGCTTCTACCAGTCAGCACAGTGTGAAGGGGATGCGTTTGTGTTGACTGTTTAGAAGAATGAGCAAGGGATTACAGGGTTCAGTAAAGGGACACAGACAGGTACCAGGGTGTGTGTGTGGGCGTGTGTGTGTGGGAGAGAGCAAGTGAGAGTACAAGATGGCTCATGGCAGGGCAAAGAACAATATGACAGTGAGAACTATCAGTGGAGGGTTCATTTACTTTTCAGCACTTGCAGGTCACTGGAAGACAAATGGAGAGCCCACACACAGACACACACTCTCTCTCGCTCACTCACTCACTCACTCACACATACACAAACACACACACACACAGAGTCAAATACATGCACAAAGGTGTTTGCATTAACAGAAGGCAAAAATAGATCACTCACCAGAGAAACAAGGGGGGTTAAACATATTTTGAAAATTACTAATAGTTGACATTTAAACATTTACATTTAAATCCATCCAACTTCATCCGCTTATCACGGTACTGGGTCACGGGGGCAGCAGCTCCAGCAGGGGACCCCAAACCTTTCCCGAGCCACATTAAGCACCTCCGACTGGGGGATCCCGAGGCGTTACCCACATTATTATTGATACTTTTCCTCAAATCTAATAGTGAAAATATTTTGTCAAAGCAACAATTGTAAACCTACATTATCATGGCAATATTGACATTGAGGTAGTTTTTCAACCATATTGTACAGTACATTTTCTTTTCCATCAATATGAACAAAATAAGAGTTCACACAAAAATAAAAATATATTTCGCCGTACTGCCTTAGTTTTTAATATCACCTCATTTCATAACACACAAATTACAAATCGTATAGGGGGAAAAGAGACAGACATAGCATTATACAGAGGAACATCTCATTTAAATGTTTTTTAATAAATAATAATGCCACATGGCCCATGATGATGGCCTATGAGTTTCACGACATTCCATTCTCAACAATGTCGTCTTGGAAATAAAACTCTTTATCTCCCAGCTAACAATAATTTTACTAAATATATCACTGGAAACCAACCCGCTATTATGAGTTTTCCCGACGGTTATAATTCAAATCAATGCAATTCCAGCTCCAGCTCCCAAAGCAATAATAGAGGATAATGGGGGGAAAAGAAATAGCAGAAAAATGGAAAAAAAGAAAGTTTGATTGATGGAAAGCCGCTATACCTGCAAGCTACTGTGAATAGGAGTGGTCAAGCTGCAGTGGGTAATCACTCAACATGAGCACGAAACTGAAATCAGACCCTGCAGGTTACGGGAAAATACCCATGTAGTGTTAAGATTGAGCAACTTTGTGGGATGTTTATTATGCAATGCTTTTGTCTAATATTTACATCCATAACTCAATTTGAATTTAACCAGTTTGGCTAGAAAGGGTTCAATAACATTGTAAAAAAAATTCTAATCATGTGCCAGCTTTAGGATTGCAACGCAGAGGAGGCTTGATGCGAGATACAGATATTATCCCTATCTGTCACTGGGGCTGAACCTTATTGCCTATTGCTCACTTGCGTGTAGATATTATCAAAACTGAATCATCCCATCTCTTTTTAAATTATTCCTGCTCTGTCTTGAGACTTGTTTCTTTTCACTTTGATACCATCACACTCAATATTTCATGAGTTCAAACTGTTACAGGGATATATTTCTTTGTGAGTCCCAATGGTGTCCCACGTGTACTTGTTCATCCCAGCTGAATTTTAGCGACAAGACGACCTAAAGCTTTCAGCGCCGTAGCATTGTGGTGTTACTGCAGTGCAGAGGCTTGAGCCAAGGAAGCTCAGATCTGCTTATCCTGCTCAAGGTGAGGGCATTTCAGAGATTAGAATACATGACATCACTCAGGTATGGCTGGATTTAGACTGTATGTATGTGTACAGTGTGTGTGTGTGTGTGTGTGTGTGTGATGACCCACTTCCCTGTGGGGAGGCCATGGGTCATTTACTCTGGCCTTTCCTCTATGCACCAGCTAACAAACAGGTGCATACACAGGAAAGGGTGAAAGAAAGAAATGTCAAAGAGTCAGATAAATAACAGTTACACACCATAGAAAGAGGTATAGCTGGACACCTCAATGCACAGCAATGGCCTTTTCCACGCCTAACTGTTACAGGGACTCTGACCTAGAACCTGCTTCAGAAGAAGAGTATCTTCCAATGGCCTGGGAGTTGTATCAGTATAAGGACTTAAAATAACTTTTTCTTTTTAAGTTAAGAGTTACGAGAAAGTGAGCAAACAAGAAAAAGTGTGAGACAAAAAGCTAAATGGCTTGCATTTTCTTTTTGTTTCCATGTTAATGTTCCAAACAAAACTATACAAAGAAAAGAAACAATCATTGTTACCTTAAAGATGAACTGAACTGAAAAACGAAATGTTTTGGTTTTTTTGAATTACACAAAAAATCTTAATTAAAGAAAATCAATAAAGCTTTTTTAAGCAACACAAAAATTGCGTTTGTTAGTATTAGAACGCTGACCATATCGTTACACCTCGGGTTACACATTTGAGCCTGTGAGGGACAAGCCTGTAGTGTGTGACTACAGCCACATGGAGGACGATCAGTTGCAGGCTCCACCTTCACGACTGGATCGTTTGGGGGGGGAGTGAGAGTGTCCGGTGTGTGTGTGTGTGCGCGTGTGCGCGTGCGCAGCTTACTGTCATGCACTCTCATTTATTGTATCCAAGCACATTATGCATTTTAGGAAATATGCATAATGTATCGTGTGCATTTAGAGTAAATAGAAAAATATGATTAATGTCCTGTTCGTTTACAAAAATAGAGGCAGATAAATGGAAAATGTAATTGGACGCATTAATCCAATGGGACCGCTTGTTAGCTGAACGTAGGAGTTACCCCAGTTTGACCAAAGATGCACGGAGGATTCACAAGTTTTGCCGTCTACTTTACTTTAGGCAGGTGCGGAGTTGGCACATTTGGAACTAGCAGCTGTTTCTGCACCAACAACGTGCGCTGTAGGGCTGTAATCTCCCAGTCGACTAGTCGATTTATTGGTCGATACGTTCAGGCTCGACCAAAATACTGATTCGACGAATTTTTGCCTTGTTATTTCATCAGGTGGAAGCATAGTCTGTGGGTGGAAAGCACTTATTGCTAATGGGGGTGTTTTCAGAGCATCCCTGTTTCACAGGTAACAGTCTGTCTTCAGAACAACCCCTTTTTTTGGATTAGCCCGATCCACTAGGGACAGATTGAAGAAAGAACTAGAAAGCCTTGTTTTAGTGGTTTGATGAATATTTATATAATTGTGAGTGTTTAATTTAGAGTGGACCTGTTCACCACAGACCCAAATCTTCTCAGCTGTTGCTGACATATGCTGCTGTCTCTTCATGTGGCTCATAATGTTTGGCACATTGTCTGGGTCAGTTCTCATATCATAAGAAGGTAATACAATGTGTAATAAAGTGATGATTGATTCAACTGATTAACTTTAATGTAATGCTCTAATACCTGTTGATACTACAACAATGCAAAGGCTCTTAACCCTACAGTTTTGCACATATCATGTAAGACTTAATTTCTCCATTTTCTTTGCACAAAAATACCCCCAGACCCCCCTAGGGGGAGCCCCTCATCCCCCAACACATAAAAAAATCCCAATTTAAACCCTGAAGGATAATAATGCTGAAAGAACTTAAGAAATTACTTTGTACTCGGCAAAATATGGGTGCCCCCCCCCCCCCCCCCAAATCTCACTCCAAGGTTTTGGGAAAAGTTGGCAGCTCTGAGCCTCTACCATCCAAACGCAAAAATAATATCACAGACTTTATTGCTCAGGATATGAGGCCCATTGCTGAGGTTTTAAGAACTTGTTAATATACAGCGCCAGCACGCCGCAACACACCTCCTCCGTGCGAAAACATGCACAGAACCCAGTCAATTTGTATTTCAAATTTCATGACTTTAGTTAAACAAGATTATTTTCTTTGGTTGATTACAGGCCTAGTGCCCTGAGAAGGTCAACATCAGCTAGCTTTAGGGTGAGTGGAGAGGGACGGTGGATTCTGTGGTTTAGCTGAGACGGTGAACATCAGCTAGCTTCAGGGTAAGTGGAGAGGGACGGTGGATTCTGTTGTTTAGCTGAGACGGTGAACATCAGCTAGCTTCAGGGTAAGTGGAGAGGGACGGTGGATTTTGTGGTTTAGTTAGCGGCTAGTTAACGCATTATTATTGATCTATGATATTGTCAGAGTCTTAGATTTTGTATACAGTCTGTGGTCAGAGTGCTAGCTTGTGGAGGCTGTCATAAGAGTGCCTCCAACGTATTTAGTTGCTAGCCCTTTCCCTAGGTTGGATCGTTTGGTATCTAGCTTGGTATTGTGTCTGAAATTGAAGTAATGCCCAGTGTTTCAGTCTGTTTTGTTGAACGCTATAAAGCCTATACGTTGGGCTTTATTTTTGTAAGTGAATATATTTGTCTTTGTGTGTGTGACAACAACGTTACATCCAGCCTTTTGACTAGTACACTTGATAATATACTGACAACAGGTAACCATAGCTCCCTCTCTGTCCTCTCCCTGCCGGAGCGTTTCATCTCCCTTTCTGCGGCAGATAGTGTTGGTGGTGTTACTTGCCGGTGGTCTATTGGTCTGCCCTGTACTGGAGCCTGCAGGCCTCAGGTTTCTGTCTGTTGGACTTAACCCTCACCAGTGACGCTGTTGTGTCAAAAGCACAGCTCTCATGTCGCTAAAAAATGCTCACTACAGACTCAAAATCCATGGGCTGTCAGAGGGCTAGCCCGGATTAAGGCAGCTAGCTGCTAGCTGAGTCGAGGACTGTTTATTTCCTTGTCAAAGGTAGCCTGTGGAAATGTGTGGTAACCCCAGCTTCCTTAGCCCTATACAGTTCATTACTGCAGCCAAGGGCAATACAGTATGACCCCCCCAGACTTCTTGGTTTCTGTTTCCTCAGCCATATGTCCGCTAGCTTCCCACTTTTTGTATGCTGTTGCTATGGCTGCGCTGCTAGTGCTAGTTAGCCACGGAGTAGCTTACCATGCCGGTGACGTAGTAGATTGTGGAATTCCAACATTGCGGTGCCCGTGTAACAAAAACAACACTTTCAACTTACCATTTTATCCCTTTTAACAAATGTACCCGTTTTAATAATTGTACCAATGAAAAGAAATAAAATACATCTGTTATATGACACTTATTCACATTCCAGTTCAGTTCATCTTTAACCATAATCTCTTTAAGTCTCCTTTTTCCTTTTCATTATTCAGACAGGATGAAACAGTGAATCGTGAACAACACTGGTACTGTTGTGTGCTGGCGTGCAAAAATTACGTCTAAAACAAAGTTGTCACATTTTCAAATGGTATTCACATAATTTGCCTAAACCCAATGGTTCTTCAGACACAGAATTCGAACATGAATGATGGCGAGGCCGCATGATTTTAAGTGTCTTACTGATTATTAATCTAATAAAGAGGGAGGCGGCAGAAATGCAGCAACGTTTAAGTGCTCAAAGTGACAATTGGGATAATGGATGGTGAATAATACACCCCCTCACTTAAGTATTCTGGTTATGATTCTGTCTGTGTTAAAGTCATTGTATTGAAACAAGAGCAAAGTTTTGCTGTGGGAGAAGAGTTGCAGGGTTCAGATCCTCGTCAATTACCCGTGGCACTTGCGTCACGTCGTTTCACCGCTGCCCATCCAAACACTGTTTATAGAAAATTTACCAACCAACTACTAACCCTTACAGTGTTAGGAATATCTGGTTGATATATCTATGTAATGTTTTAAAAATGGTTTCTTAAAGATTTATACTTTGTTTTATCATTACCAGATACATACATAGTATATGAGAGATATCATTTGTAACAATAAACTGTTCATTTACAGCTCTACTAATTATTAGTAAACATCATTAATTAGAATTTCATTGTTTGGTAACAGTAAAATAACTGTTTGCCGTATGCTAACAGTTAAATGACAATCAACTAAAGATGAATTGACAATCAATTTACCATCTATTGATGATGGTTATTATAAAGTGTTATGTGTACTCAGTAGCTGTGTATGTGTGTGTGTGTTTTCATGGAAATTAAACACTTCAGGTACATAAAGAAATCTCTCTTGACAATAGCATTTCTTTCCTCTGATAAGCTAAATAAGCCTGAAGGAAAACAAGTTAAAGCAGCTATATTTGGGAGAGAATTAAAGCAGAGCTCTCCTAGGGAACATTTGTACCTGGAAGTTTAATGTATTCTTTATTTGGAAATAACAAGCCCAAAAAGTAAGGACTATTATACAACTACCAGAATATATGCATGCGGAGTAAACACCAACCTTGGTTGTTAGTGATAATGATGTGCTGCGCCTATCAGGTGCAATGAATTATGTTCCTCTCTACTTTCCTCAAACTACATTTTTATATCTGCAGCTGTGTACATGGGTGCCTCTGCATCTGTGTTTCAAGCGATGAAGCAGGAGAGATTCGGAGGGGAACCACGTACAAACACGGAGAAGAGAAAATAAGAGAAATTGTATATAAAGCAGGGGGGGGGGGGGGAGATATCAGCCAGCCAACCAGGTGGAACCCAGCTGTGGGCAAGCTCTGGAAGTCTTCCTCACGTCCCAGAAGGCAGGGTAGATTAGACAAATCACAACGCTTGGAGAAAGCATTAGTCATATCCCAGAGTGCCCTGCTCGGGAAAGCGGCGTGGCGCTGGAGAGTCAGGTATCATGGCTGAAATGATAACTCTGAGATGAATGAGTGTTTGCCTTGTGCACCTGGATCACTCAGCCAGCATCCTGGGGGAAGATGAAAGGACGATTGCAGACAGCGAGACAAAAATGAAGAGCGGGGAAGTAGAAAAACTGGCCTTGCCTATTTTGCATCTTAATTTCTTGATATACAGTGGGTACGGAAAGTATTCAGACCCCTTTAAATTTTTCACTCTTTGTTTCATTGCAGCCTTTTTCCA
>NC_048420.1:6571820-6576456 GCF_013103735.1 Etheostoma cragini | reverse complement strand
TGGAAAATGGCTGCAATGAAACAAAGAGTGAAAAATTTAAAGGGGTCTGAATACTTTCCGTACCCACTGTATACTGTATATTTACCATTTCTTTTGTTTTTTAGGATGGATTGAGTTTAAGGGAAACAGAGGGAGGACGTAGATGCTGTCATTGTTCCATTGTCTTTGGCAAAGGTAAAACAAAAGCTCTTAGAAGGTAGAAAGGAAGGAGAGTAAGAAAAAAATGAGGTAGAGGGCAGACGGAGGAGTGCAGGAGGACTTTGATGGTTGGAGCGACAGCTGTGTCCCTGCTGTGTCTTTGAAGAACAAGAGGAAGCCTCGAAATAAATTCATTAATTGCAGATGTGGGGAAAAATTAAAGAATAACGATGGAGATGAAGGAGACAAGAAACAGATTGTTCTTGACTCAGAAGAACTCCAGCTGAGAGATGAAAGGCCTCGCAATTGTCACGTCGGAGGTTATAAAAACATAAATGGAAAGCTGGTGGATATTGCGTTAGAGCAAAGATATTCAACAGGGGGGGTCCTCAGAGTAAGTGTGTGTGTGTGTGTGTGTGTGTGTGTGTGTGTGTGTGTGGGGGGGGGGGGTCATATTACGTCTCAAATGTTTTTGAAAGTTGTTTTTTTTTGTAATTCACTTACAGTATGCCTGAAAATATACCGTAATATGAATCCAACCTATTATTATTAATTTATTTTTTTCTAGTTAACATTTAATTTACACATGAAGATAATCTTATTGTATGTAAAGTAGCCATATAGCAGCCATACAGTTAATATTGTAGTAGCTTTTTCCAGTCGGACCTTATATCTTTATATGTATATCTTGACGCATGCAGCTGGACAGATAAAATGTTAAAAAAATTTAAAAAATGGAGGTAAAATAAAACAAACAATTAAACTAAAGCAGTCTCTTATATGGTAGCAAACGGCTTGTCACGTCATGGCTACACACGGCACACCACCACACGGTTTCCCTCTCAGGCCCCACCCACTAGCGTGGCTTCCTCTCTTTAAAGTCTTTCCCCTTGGGCTCCAGCTTCAGCCTCCCAACCATCCTCTAGGTGGGGGTAGATAGACCTGTGGCCATAGATACTCACTCATTTTTCCACACACATACACACACTCATTTTTCCACACACATACACACACTATTCACATGAAATAAACGCAAAGCTCAACTTGGCTTCTACAAATATTCCCTGTAACTTCATGATCATTCATTTTCATCCAACGTGCCACTTAATTGTATACACTATTTGTGTGATGGTTTGGGTGTTTACTTTGGTTTCTTTTTCTCCTTCTTTGGTCCTATCTTGTCTCCTCGTGTTTCTGTCTTAGTTTCCTTCCCGGTCTTGTGTGGTAGTCTCTGTCTAGTGTTCCCCTGTGAGTGTCTGGGTGTTCTGTTTCCTGTTTTATTTTGATAGTATGGTTTCCTGTTCTGTCTAGTCTTGCCTAGTTTTACTTTTGGTCTGATTGTCCTGCCCCGCCCTAATGTGATTCACCTGATGTATCACCTGTTCCTCGTTACCTCGTTACCTCTTGTGTTTAACCTCTGTGTTCGCGTTGTCTCTCGTCAGATCTTTCTTGTATCCTTGTCCTGTGCTGTTCGTCTTCCTATCAAGTTGTCGATGTTTGTTCCTGTTCCCGTGATCTATGTATCCCCGTGACTTTTTACCCTGCCTTTGTTCCGGTTTTTGTGTCGTCTTTTTCCCCTGTTCCCTTTTGGGATTTTTAGGGGGTTTTGTTTTTGGATTTTTGGATTTGGCTTTTTCATTTTGCTCCTTGTGTTTTCCTTGGACTGTTCTGGAATAAATTTGTGTTAAACTGCTTCCGCCTGCCTCCCTCATCTCTGTTCTTGGGTCCTTATTCCACTACAATCACCACAGTATGTACAGCAATAGAGTATCACTACTCCATCTGTCCTTCAGCTAAGGAGTCCTCGGTCTAAAAAAGTCAAAGACGTGGAATCAGTTATATTCTTCTTTGGTGACACATTTTTGAAATCTTAACTCTATTTTATTTATTTTTTGTGTCCCTTATAGAGCTGCAAAGTTTCACCAATTAGTTGTCAACTATTAAATGAATCTCCAACAACTTATTCCATCTTTCTAGATGTGAATCATTTCTAGTTTCTTTACTCTATGACAGTATCTTAATGTAGTTGTGGACAAATCAAGATATTTTAGGGTGCCACGTTGGGCTTTGGCAAAAAATGTCAAACGTTGTTTTGAATGAGAAAATACGCAAAAGATGAATTGATAATGACTAATGTTAGTTGCAAAACTAGTACTTTAACCCTCTCAGGCATAAAGGCATGTTCACATTTCTTGTTGAATGTACCTTTACATGGGTATTTGCAAATAACATCACAGGTTTAAGATAATAAATGTTGACAACAAACTTTCTGTATAGTGATACCCAAATATTTTCTAGAGCAATATGTAAAGATATAATATGGCACTGAAGCTGAAGCGTAAATGTTGGCTTTCTGAAAGGCCTCAAATCTCTTTTACGTTAACTTATGTTTTGTGTATTGTTTTGGTTCTTGAATTGAGTTCAACCAAAGGTCTTATGTAATACGTATTAATTAAAATAGTAAATAGTACTGTGTGTCTGAAGTGAAATTTTGCTGTATTGCATTTTGAGTAGGACTTTGTCAAATGTTGTTTAGACGCACCAGTACGTCTTCCGTCAAGGGGGTTAGAGCTATTTTTTTACTCCACTCCAGAAGTTACGCAAGTGAACAGACTGTAATCATCTGCACTGTGCAAAAAGTTCTTCTCAAAGAACTTGTGAAAAAGCTCTGTGACCTTGCATCACAAAAATAACAGCTGGATCCAACAATAGCGTGTGACGCTCCTCATTGTTGCTTAATCTATCAATCACAGTTAGCTCCTCTTTCAATGTTTTTTGTAGGCTTTTGTTTTTCTCCAGAGACAGTTGTCAATGTTTCATGACCCTCAATATTGTGCTTCCTGGCCATAGTCCAACCTCTTGCGCCCACACGCAATAAATAAATCATGAACTGAGAAAATAATAGCAGGAGAAGCACAAGCTTATACGAAAAGAAAGAAATAGAAGGATACAGGGAGACAAGGAGGCGACCAAACTATATTGGTATTTTAAGAGAAGAGGTGAGGAGGAGTGAGGCTATAAATGTTAAGTCTCTAACTAAATCACTCGATAGGTCTTGTCAAAACTTTTTCAAAGTGCCTGGAGTTCTCATTAAGATCTACAGTTTTTAAAGTGCGGTCACCACTTTGACAGCATCAGAACTCTTCCCTAATAACATTGCTTCACTTTTATCTGCTGTTGCCGAGCCGAGTATCAATGATTTATCTGAGAGGAGCAAACCGCACTGCGGGCTCAAAGTGGTTGAGGTTGCCGCAAAAGAAGAATAAAGTAGCTGCTCGCAGGTGCCTCTCCATAGCGGGACTGCATCTCTCAGGTGATTCTGGAAGCAGCCTATCTATAGCCATGGTGCATCTTAACTGTATAAATATCTCCTCCTCCTCCGTCCCCCTCCACCCGCTTTCCTCCCCACACCCTTCCCCAGAAGACCTCTTTTTCAGTTGCTAAGTCTCCTCCATGCACCCACTTATACCAGAGGCCCTACAAGTTCCCATCCTTTTTACCATAGGCATTACCATACCTTTGATCGCACTCGCCCTACCTTCTCTCCACTTCATTACCGATGCATACATCTCCCTCTCTTTTTTAAATATCTTTGTCCTAGTCAGCAGTTAGAAATGTTCATTTAACAATTGCCTTAGATGGAGTTATAACAGTTAAAGAAGGTGGCTTTGAAATGGAAATTGCACACATGGGAGGCCCTGGTGAGCGATCCGACGGTCTCCGGGATCCCAATGACGAACACCCGGGTTTCATTCCATCTGACATCAGAGGCAGAGGCGGGCATATGAAGAACAAACACGCCGTGAAGAGAAGCAGAGAAAAGAAAGACAGACACCCCTGTCCTGAGTTGACAAACAGCTGCATCGCCTCCCTCTCCTCTTTTATCCGCACCGTGGCTTCACTTTCATCTGGCGCACGGTTTGATGTGATGGTATTATTTACTCGTCATTAGAGGCAGAAGAAATTGTGTCTGTCATTAGCTTAATAACACCTCTGCCGGATTAGATGACAGGGAAGAGCAATGGTGTCCTGATTGGAAGAAGAAAAGAACATCAGGGGGGGGAATCAGAATCAGAGGATGGGTATTACTTTCAAGGATGGAGAAATAGATGAGGACCAAAGAGATGGATATGGAGAGAGAAGAAAAGCTGAAAAACTGTCTAAATGACATAAATGTCATTACTCAAAGCACCACAAGCAAACAGAAGGATGCAGAAAAGGGCACCTATGGAGGAAAGACAAGAGGTAGAATGAAAAAACAAGTGTCCCAGAAATTGGTATGTCCCTTGGATCACTCCTCTTAGTATAGTGCAACAAGTCCTTCAAATGAAATGGGTTAAAATAACTGCTAAGTAAAGATTAGGGACCTTTTGTTGACGTGGTTGAAATTAGTACTTGGTAATAAAACTCGTAGCAATGGTTAACCCTCATGTTGTCCTCGGGTCAAATTGACCCGTTTTCCTATATCAATGTTCTTTTTCATTCCCCCAAATAACAT
>NC_048420.1:6552512-6571720 GCF_013103735.1 Etheostoma cragini | reverse complement strand
TCTTTAGTTTTGTCCCCATTTTTCAGGAGCTGAACTCAAAGATCAAATACTTTTTCTACGTGCACAAAAAGGCTTATTTCTCTCAAATATTGTTCACAAATCTGTCTAAATCTGTGTAAGTGTGCCGGGATAATCCATCAACCTCAGAGGTGTTCAGCATCTTGTCATATCAAGATGCTGATTAGAAAGCATGATTATTGCACAGGTGTGCCTTAGAATGGCCACAATAAAAGGCCACTCTAAAATCTGCAGTTTTATCACACAGCAGCAAGGCCACAGATGTCGGAAGTTTTGATGGAGTGTGCAATTGGCGTGCTGACTGCAGGAATGTTCACCAGAGCTGATGCCACAGCGTACGACAGCGTGTTCTTGGTCCTGCCGATATCCAGTAATTTTGCACAGCCATTGAAGAGGAGTGGACCAACATTCCACACCTGATCAACTCTCTGTGAAGGAGATGTGTTGCACTGCGTGAGGAACACCAGATACTGACTGGTTTTCGGGGAATTCATTACCAACTACCTAATATAGTATATGAGGGATATTGTGTGTGTGTGTGTGTGTGTGTGTGTGTGTGTGTGCCACGTTCTTCATTCGTTTCTCTGTAATTAGTGCACACTTGTTAATTAAGCCACAAGGCACTCAATTAAATTTCTCCTTTTAGAGCTGACCTAAACCTGAGGGGAAACATGTTGAGCCTTCTAAGAAACAATGGCCCCACTGATCTTTGGGTAATTATCAATTACTATGCTAATTCATCACTCACTGTCAATCCCCTCACAAATGCCTCATGCAGCCCGACAAATGTGCATGACCTGACACATTGCGTGTCAGAGGCATAAAGAAAAGGAATGAAAAATCAAGTGAACGTCATTAAAGTGCAAACTTATGGTTAAGGACTTTGCTCCTTCAAAGCGGGGGCTACTGAAATGCTCGGCCTTCTGAAGCTATGGCCTGTGCTTGGCGGTTAAATTAAGGATGAAGGATAAAAAAAAAAGGCACTGCAGTGCAAGATTAGGAGTTTTGTTTTTGTAGTTTTCAAGGGCAGCTAAAGTGCAATGTGTTATTAAAGTTGTTATATTGCAGAAAACCCTGTGGTCAAACAAATTCCATGCTGACTCTGAAAACTGGAAAAAGGGTATTTGTTAGTGTAAGTGTGAGTGTGCATGCACTTATTAATCTGGTTGCTGCATGGCAAAGAGAAGAAGCAGGAGGGAGAGCTGGAACGAGTCAATTACCTAGTACACGAGTAAGGTAAAGTCTTATGTCTGCATCCTCTTTCCCAGAGAGAGGGATTCACGTTCATGAACCCTTCTCCCAGTGACATCACATTCTGATTAATTGGCCCCTGAACGCACAGCTTTAAATCACAAAGTCCTCGGCACAAACCCACTGACATGCAAATGCAGGCATCCACGGCTTCACAAGTGCACACGCTGTGCATGTAGTAGGTTAAAGCCACCATACACATAAATCATAAAGTTAGGCCAAAGCACCTACTGATCTTTCCCCATGACGGCACTGAGGCACAGGTGACCTTGTGTATCGTTACGGCCGGGTGAAGATGAATTTAGAGCATCTACACACAAACTGTTACTAAGTTGATGACTCTTCCCTGACCTTTTTAAAAAATTATAATTTTACAGCTATACCTTTTGGATTCCCAACCTCTTTTTTCCCCATTATCCACACCACCTTTCTTGTTCCAGATGTGTTCATTTGAACCTGTTTTAAAGTGGTTGTTTGTGTCACACTGTACGATCTTTACAAGTACCCCTGGTGTACAAGTACCCCTGGTGTACAAGAACCCCTGTTTGGGAATCACTAGTCCAAAACACCTCTTTTTTTTTAACTCGGTCATTGCTACACAATACAAGGGTACATATCCCAGCAGCCACTTTTGTGATATCAATTGCTTTATTCTACGACAACAGGGAGCTCCTGAGAGTATTGCCCTATCACATGCTAGCAGCATAAGGCTCTTGGTGCTGCCCGGCTAAAGAAGAGCTCTCATCTGATGCCCTTTACCATCTGTTCCCCCACTCTCTCTGCTTCAGCCCTGTCCGCTCCGCCTGCTTGTGCATTGATAAAGGTATTGCCCATGAAATATTACGTCCTGTCTTCCAGTAATTGATTGTTTTTAGTTTGACAATACATAAAACGTAGAGACTTGCGCTTGTCAGTTGTGCTCTAAAATAAATGCAACCATAGATTTCCAATTAAAGGTGGCTGGCAAGGCTATTAGTTAGCTCTAAAGGTAGCTGTCAGGGAGCGGAATGAGCAGGGGTCTACAACCACCATGATAAGGCGGCTGTGAGAGTGTATTTATCCAGCTCTGGACGCAATCTCACTGCCAACAGCTTAGACACAAGGCTCTCTATATGGAGTGTTGGGTGATACCATGATACATGAAACAATAGAGATCTGTCAACAGTGGAGATTACACTGTTTATACAGAGGTGACTACACAAAATCATATAGTAAACAGTACCACTGCAAGGATAAAGTACAATAAACATGAACTTGAACTTTCACCCTTGACCATGGAACTAGAAGTTTGACAACATTATCCGATATGGTACACTCGATCCTGAGGAGAAAATGGGTAAACATGCATTATCCAAGAAAGAAAAAACAGTTTTAACTCAATGCCCACTTGCTTGCTTTTTCTAACAATTTCAACCGCATTGTCTTTTTGTCGGCTGTTGTGACGATGGCTCATTTGTCCTCACGGGACCAACGTAGCAATGTTGTTGCCGAGCAACCTCTACGTCTCTGCTGAAGACAGAGAGATGCGGCTGGAAGCTCCAGGAAGAGCTTGTAAATTGATCTTGTGTTAAGATCATTTCTCGTTCAATAGAAATCCAAATGTTACTGGAACAAACTAAAACTAGGGTAAGCTGTGTAATTGTAAGTAGAACCAAAGCAATCAGTTGACTATCCTTTTTTACCGTTTTTTTAAGCAAAAACACTTAACTTTCTCTGGTTTTTGCTTCCAAAATGTGAAAATGTATTATTTTCTTCATTTTATATAGTTGCACATCTTTTGGTTCTGGACTGTTGGTAGAACAAAATGGCAATTTATCTTTCATGTATTGAATTTTTTTTTTTTTGCCTTTAAAGCGCAAAAGATAATTTGTAATAAGAAAAATGAATAACACATTGTGTTTGTTGCCGGCTGATCTTTAAGGCAAGCAAATATAATTTGGTAAAGTAGCCACTCTTCAGTTACCGTCTATCGAATATTACATGCATATTTTTGAAGCCCAACATCTAGTATAGTCAGTCTGCTTTAAGGATAGACCTTTGAGTTGCGTGCCCTGAGATGCCCTTTCCGTGCATCCCGTTTGTACCGAAAGGTTATTTGCATTTTGTTGTGGCGCGTTACCTCAAATCCATTTCGGCACTCTCCTGTGACCTCTCGCATCAAAATGGCAGTTTTCCCCCCAGGACCGCTCCGGCTAACTGGGTGTTTTTTGGGTCATTGCACAATTCAGTAAACTAAAGTATTTTTGTGTGTGCTAAAAGCAGCATAGTGAGCTTTATCAATCTGTGAATGTAAAGTCACATGTCTTGTTCAACACAATAATATAGAGACTGAATGTCCGCATGCTGTATTTATGTAAGACGCAGTCTACACGGGGGAGGACAATGTGTGCCAGATTACTTACATACTCCATATATAGTCTGTCACATAATAAAGATGTTCTAATGACTGAAATTGGCTGGAAATAATTGTCAAGGGAGGACGAGGAAGAGACAAATACAGAGAACAAACGTGTAAGAGTAAGAGTAGAAGAGAACAGCGAGATGGCAATATGAAATATAAAAAGAGGGAGAAAGTCAGACAGAGTGTCGGAGAGAGGGGTGTCTCTCTTGGGAGAATGAGTGTCCCTTATCCCTCTGTCCCATGGGGTTGTCTGTCACCCTCATTTCTGGATAACAAGGCTCTTCCACTTTCATTTCAGCCATTCCTCAAAAGAAGGCTTCCTTTGGTTAGACAGACGAATCCATACAGCCTTAGACACACACACACACACACAGGGTAGTCCTTACACAGTGTGGAGATGATCTGGGTTTTCTTCAAGAATCAATGTACACAAATATATGATCTGGAAGACTAGAGTAGCACATTTTCAAGAAGCTTCCAAGTACTATGTCTGCGGGCTGTGTCAGCACATCCATCTGAATACCTATCACATAAAAGCATGGAGATGTGGTCGGGCTTATTTGATACTCAAATCAAACCATTTGGCCTCGGGTCAGCGCTACAAAGACAGACAGGCTGTTTGAACAGCCCATACATACTTCCATCCTCACACACAAAGTGTCAGTCCGCTCTCGAGAACAGCTCCTTCATCATTTCTTTATGGAGGCTGCTGTTGTCATGGAAACAATAAGTTTGAAGCATTAACCCATTCCAACAAGGCGCACAAGCCTTCAAGCTTTCTCACTCCCTCCCTTTCACTCACTCCCTCCCTTTCACTCACTCACTCACTCACACACTCACACACACACACACACACACACACACACACACACACACACACACACACCACAAAACCTAATCACCACTTTCTTCACAAATCCCTCCTCATAGATCTCTGACTGCTCTCTGGGGACTCTCCACAGCATATTAATCAACGTAATTGAAATAGTTGATTACATCACGTCACGCCTCATCCCGGTTTAAGGGACTGTGTGTGTGCACCGCGCATTAAAGACGTAGTTAAAGAACACTGGGATGCCGTGGTGTGTGTGCATGTCTGTTGCTACAAGGCAATAGGCTCGTTCGAGATGAACTGCGCCTCGCCTGTAAAGTGGACGAGAGCAGGCGGCAGCAGCGGGGGCGGGGACAGAAAGCTGCGGTAAAGTCGGACAGTTTCCAGCCGATTCCAGCCGCCTTCAGGCTGGACAGGAAGTGACAAAAACACTGTGGTGCGATCCCGATTTAATAAAATATAATCAGACACACATACCAGCTTGAACACTGTCTCCAGTTGTTTTAATTATAACAGAGTAGCTGGCAAAGTGCTCTAAATGTGATCTGTTGCTTATTTTAATGAACAACACACTGTAGATGATCCGTGATCTGAACAGATTTAGTCTCTCTGACGTCTAAACGTTACAATCAGCCACACAACACGTGTTCTGTACAGAATAAGTCTTCAAATCAGACAAATAGCAATTAAAATCCCTCCGATTCAAAAACTACAAAAGTTTATATGAAACGTCATCGTGGTTTAAACCAATCAGGTGTTAAATCAGCTGAGAAGCCGGCGTTTCCCATCATGCTCTGGGTCCGCCTGGGTCTTGCAGTCGGTGAAAAGCAACTGCGCCGACTGCGTCTCAGAACTGCGGCCGCCTTGCTCTCGTGAGATTACCGTTGCCCACGTGTGCATGACGTCAGAGCAAGTCGGGATCAAGTCGGACAGAAATCTAACCGGCATGCAACGGGCGCCGATCGCCGGTGATCGATTCTGCGCAGACCTGGCTCATCTCGAACGAGCCTACTAGCATAGATGCCATGAAAAGTACACCAGACATCATAACTGTGACTGTCTCAACTACAGAGCCAATACTCACACTACTTTTAAAAGGAAGAGCAAGATCATCACACACACACACACACACACAAGAATCCCCAGAAGCCAAGTTTTCATACTGCCGATGTGCAAAGTCACAAGGTCATTGTCCAATATATATATTATATATATATATATATTTGTTTTTTAAACAACACAAGGGTATTTTTTAAATTGCTAAGATATTATCTCAACACAGGAGAGAGATATTTCATTTTAGTGTTATGTTATTATCCATTTTGTTATGATTGTATTCATTTCAGATTATTTTCAGATTATTATTATGTTTTAACCATTCAAAATAAAGTTGTTATTCATTCATACGTTCATCCTTGGAGTTTACATAGAATATCAATAATTAATCCAGGAATTGACACATTAATATATTAAAAAACACTACTGTTTCCAGCATCATTCAAAGGTTCTGTACGAGACATTCAGAACATTAATACAGCAGTAACCTCATATTTGCTACGTAAAGATATATTAAATATATGTTGTCGTTGACGCTTTGGCCACGCGTGAATGACGGTGCACGTGGCCGTCGACGATGTAGTTATTTGAAAAATGTGAAATGTGGGTAACAATCTGTGAGAGCCATGTGGATCAGTATTTCATGTGCGGCCCTTTAAAGCAACACAGGTTGGAAGCAGAATTGTCCCATGATGTCTCATTGGAACTACAGATAGGCTACCCGATCTGGCAACCTTGCAAAGTCTGCTTCTAGTCGGTCGAGAGCCGCAGAGCCAAGTGCCGCTCACTCTGTTACGAACCACGGAAACAAGCTTGGAAAAATGTTATTTGATTTTACAAAAAGTGCTCTAGTGTTGCTTTAAATTAGCACATTAAGTTGGTGCAACAAAGGTCTAACAATATTAAAAGTGCCTTTTAATGAACATGACTTTAAAACCGAAAAATCACAAAATTCTTTTATCAGGTGTTTCACAAAAAAAGAGCAAAACAACAGGGTGGAGGTACTGTATTTCTTCACTTCCTCTTCAAATTCAGCTTTCTCTTATTGATTTCTGGCTTTAAACTATGTTTTAGAAGACCACAACCACTCAGCCGTAAACCTTTGGCCTGTAATGTCTTTGCCTCTCAAGTAGCAAGGTAATTGCTCTTCCTTGTACTTACACACCAACACAAGGCTATAAACAGGATTTCTGAGTCATTATGGTAATGCTACATATAAGTTAATAATAAGTTGATCTCAATAAAATGGGACTTAAACTATAAAGACACATATTGAAGATATCTTGAGTAGTATTAAGTAGAACATGTGGAAACCTGTTCTGATGCCATTCTAACCAAGGTTATTTAGAGCCTGTGTTAAGCCTGTAGCAAACTTGGCACAGCAACATGCAAAAGAAATGAGGCACCAAGACGTAGTATGTACTATGGTCGTCTACAGAAACAATGTTTCCCCTCTGGCTTTTGTTCCAAATGGGTTGGTTGTACAACACATTATATTGTGAATCAATACTTTGCCCTTGTGTGATGATCCCAGGACTGGAGAACCCAAACGCAGAGAAAAGCAGGCGGGCAGAAGGGGTTTCAAAAAAGATTTATTTCAAGAAAAAAAAAAAAGAGTCCAAGCAAAAGACAAAACTTGGGCTCAGGGGCTGGCAAAAAACTCACGGGGAAGGTAAACTGCAGGGAAGTAATGGCATAGTGAAACAAGCTGGAACACACAATACGCCAAACAGAAACAAGGATCCGACACAGGACGAGGACAGCACCAAGACCAAGCACAGGGGGTAACGAGGAAACAACAGGCCCCGCAAATTTAAAATATACAGTAAATCACTGTAAATGAAAGGTTAATACCTACAATGCAATGTTTAGTACAGTAATTAACTGGAAAAGAAAATTATGGTATGTTATTGGGCATTTTGTGTTAAATAACTGTAGAAATACAGCAAAGTGTAACAGTGCAGGTGACAAGTGGGCTGGGAAACAGGTAGACAACATCAGGAAATCATAGAGACGGGAAAGCACAGGAAGTAGAACTAAATACAAGACAAGACAGAGACCAGACTTCAAAATAAAACAGGAAACAGAACATATACAAGACCAGACCAAAGAACCTTACAAAAAACGCAAGGCAAGACAGAACCAGGCTAAGAAACACATACAGGAAAACAGAATACACAATAACACAGGACGGAAACACCAAACCACTACACTCTTGACTTCTAACGAAGTAACCAAAAAGTGGTTTTGGGCAGAGAATAGGTTCTTCTCCCTTAACCGCTGGAAGGATTTCATTAAAAAGTTGCTGCGGACAGTGTTGGCCAACATATCACAGCAATGGTTGTCGGCTCAGAAATCAGCGGTGCGAGTATTTGTTAGTAGTGCGTAACATACAAATACAGTACATTAAAGAGGGAATGCATGCTTACACATGTACGTCAGCCAGTCTGTTTGTGGCAAAAATACACGTGTATGTCGTCAAATTGAACCGAGGACTGAAGTGAAAATTTAGGAGGCATCTTGCTCCCTATTTGTAGCTGACAGAGATATGATGTATTATTACACCTCACTAGCAACCAATAAAGGTCAAGGTTAGAGCCACAGTGCCCCGATAATATTCCTGAAATTGTAAATCTTCTTGTTACGTAGATATGCACGGGGAAGAACAAAATAACAGCTGAGTTATAGTTTTTTGTAGAGCAATTTGAGGGATTAGAAGAGACGTGAAATGATTTAGAGCGGAGATGATGACACGGGGTGTTTTTTCAGGAGATGGGTTTAAAGCATGAACAGGACGATGGAAAATGGCTGTTCCGAGTGGACTGAGGAACCCATTGAAAATGGGAAATGAAAAATAGAATGACATTATGTTTGAAATGGATTTTTTTTTTGCTTGACAATATTACTAAATATAGTGGTAAAGTAAAATATACAGGGAGTTGCTCCAAAATGATTTGATCCAGACCATTTTCTTAAAGGGAGTAGTTTGATATTTGGGGGAATATCCAGTTTCTTGGTGAGAGTTTGGTGAGAAGATTGATACAACTAATTTGTCCTTTCAATTTGAAGCTGGAGCCAGCAGCTGGTTAGCTTAGCTTAGCATAAAGATTGGGAAAGGGGGGAAACCGCTAGCGTGGCTCTGTCTGACGGTTACAAACTAATTAACATTATATATAATTTGTTTAAGCCACACAAACAATAAACAATGGAAAAACAACAATGTGTAGCTTTAGAGGTGGTTGTATGTCAAACTTCTGCTTGTTACCCAAAACGTGCTCTATCATTTTTCTTAAGGATGCAATGTTTATGTTTTCAGGCAATTTTCTAGGATGTGTCAATTCTCCTGTCGCTAAGCTCCGCCCTTAGAACACAGATGAGCCAATGACAGTCCAGCCTCAACGAGACTCAGCTCAGACAACTCATAGGGAAACAACAGGGAGGAGGCATAGAGTTTGAAATTAATGATGGATTTATGAGGTTTATTTATTCAAAAACCCCAACGAATAACACTGGTCAACAGTGTGCATGGGGATGGATTTGTTTCTTTATTACATACAAGAAAATAATTGATCTGAGAGAATTTGAAATATTTTAATTATTTCTGATAATTATCTAATAAAATCTCTCTCAAAATACTTTCATAAACTCGAAAATATACATTTTTTATAAGTTTTCTAAGAATATGGATACAGGGCCACATGCTGCATGTTGCAGAAATAACATTGGTAACATTAGATGATTTATTCATGATTCATTAAAACGGCACAATTTGGGCTGCGTTTGTTAGCAGATAATTAATCAAATAAAAAAAAATAAAAACTTTCATTATTACAGTATGCTCACTTTGTTGTTGTCTTTCGCAGAAACATGTGGATATGAAATATTTACTCCGTTAAATAAATAGGGATTTTCTGTTTGCTGCTAAATTAGTCAAAGAAGTGATCAGGAAAGCTTTGCTGCAGGTTTGCATTTGTTTATAGCATGGCTGGTTAGGTTTAATGGGGTCTGGGACTCTGGGGACCCATTCCCTAGCTGCGCAGCATATGTTACTTTGGAGATCCAGCCAACAAGCCTTCCAAATGTAATTGACAAAGCAGTTCCTTTGTCATTGTCTGTGAAAAACGACCCATATGAGCATTTTCTGACGTCACATCCCTATCTGCAGGAAGACTTCCGTCTGTCTGATCTATCACCTCTATGGTTCATTTTTAAACCAAGTAAAGACAAAAACTTGGTTTTAGTTAAGAGAAAAGCTACTTTGTTGTGGTTGGAGATCACCAGAGTCATTAACCCTCATGTTGTCCTTGGGTGAAATTAACCCGTTTTCCTATATCAGTGTTCTTTTTCATTACCCAAAATAACATGACGCTCTTTAGCAAGTGTTAATGAATTATTTGTAATTAATTTTGGGGTGTCTTATTCAATTTTTTAGCATTTGAAAAAAGAATTGTTGTGGTTTTAAAATAGTATTGAGTAATAGTTGACCTATTACAGTCTGTGATTATCCATTAACATCCATTCCTTTCATTTTAGTCTAAATAATTCTTAATTTCTGCTTTTCTAACTCAAACATTAGGTATCATTTCCTATAAATGAGCTTCATTGACCATAAATTCCAAACATAACTGTAAAACTAAAGTTAACAAGTTAGTGTTACGTAGTGTTGAAAACTTCAAAAAAAGTGACAACAATTTAAAAAAAGGGACAAAATCTTAAAAACATTGATTAAAAAGCGTCAACAAAAGTGTTGATTTTCCATTTTGACGAGAGGACAACACAAGGGTGAGGATGTATTCTCTGGGAAGCATGCCATATCTGGACTCACTTTCACAGCAATCCATCCAGTAGCTGAGACTTTTCACTAACAATCCAAAATGTCTCCCTGCAGGTGGCTCTAGATGAACAGGTACCAAAACATGGAGGTAAGGGGAAGAAGAGATTAAAAGGTAGAACAGCACTGGATGTGGGAACAAGCTGTAGCCACATGGACGTGCCTCGGGGATTGACAACAAGTGCGAAGGCTGACAAGCTCCAGTTGAAGGCTGTTGTCTCCCTGCTGTCCTCCGCAGTGCATTCCAATCTCCTCTCCCACATTCTCTCCTTATGTCTTGTTGTATCGAGGGGGATAGCTAAGGGGAGAGGCAAAGGACTTGGGGCAAGTTATTCAGGGTGGATTTACAGTTACCCACATATAGAAAAATATAAAATGCAAAAAAAAATACATCTGTCTTTGTCATTCCTGCTGCTATTTACGAGATCATTTTGGATTTCACTCTTTTTTTGTGACCAAATTACAAACAATATGCTGAGCTAGGAGAACGTGGGATTTCATTCTTGTATTTAGATTTGCTCCTTCCACTGAGTGGGCAGCCATAAATGAGACCAGAATGTAATTTTAGAAAAACTAATTTCAACAAAAAGAAAAAAGAAAACATAGGGGAATAAACAACATTGTTGTTCAGAGGGAAGTGGGATATCGTGCTCATATCTTTCAGGTGGCAATTTCCTGTGGACAATTTGGTATTTTTTGACACTTCAGCATTATGTAAACTATGTCTTGAAATTGACATATAGATATTCTCTGCATGCATTATGACTATTTTTAGGGGTACGTGTCACAAGGAAAGTGTGTGTGTGTGTGTGTGTGTGTGTGTGTGTGTGTGTGTGTGTGTGTGTGTGTGTGTGTGTGTGTGTGTGTGTGTGTGCGCGTGTGTGAAAAGATGGGAGGGTGGATGGTGTTTCTGTTGCAGTCAACAACCAAAAACACATGCCGGCATAAAAAAACAACAAATTCTCAAAGGTTCTAAGTCCCAGCCCAGACTCAGCTTCTGACATGCCCAGCTCAGTTAATCTCGGGGCGGCAGGGCAGTGCTACTGTGAATGCAAAGACTACGCTGCCGACTATTCCCGCTGTGCTGGATGAACAGGCTGATGAAACTTCAAAATGTAGTTCCACATGTAGAGTAAGATGCAGCACTACATGTTGTGATTGAGAGTGCATTAAAACTAGTTAGAAGTTTAGTGGAATCAGTTAGCTCAAAGTAATGGATAAATAAAACATTCAAACAGATAAACCACTGGCATCGTTAGCTTAACCCTCATGTTGTCCTCGGGTCAAATTAACCCGTTTACCTATAACAATGTTGTTTTTAATTCCCCAAAATAACATCATTGATTCCACACAACGCTCTTTGGCAAGTAAAAATCTCTACTTTCATTCATTTTGGGGTGTCATATTCAATTTTATAGCATTTGAAAACAAATTAAAGTGGTTTCCAAATAGTATTGAGTAAAAGTTGAAATATTCCTTCTGTGATTAGCCATACATACATTCCTTTAGTTTTAATTAAAATATAATAATATCTAAATAATTCCCAATTTCTGCTTTTTTAACTCAAACATTAGGTATAATGTCCTATAAATGTGGTTTATGGACCATAAATTCCATAACTGTAAAACTAAAGTTAACAACTTAGTGTTACGTAAATTTGAAAACTTAAAAAAAAAAAGTGACAAAGGGAAAAAAGGGTCAAAAGTGTTGAAAAAAGGGACAAAAACGTAAGAAAAATATAAAAACATTGATCAAAAGCGTCAACAAAATTGCTGATTTTCAATTTTGACGGGAAGACAACACAAGGGTTAAACTACTGTGTAAATGGGACCGCAGAGAGCAATGAAAAAAATGGTTGAAATAGTTGAAAGTTATGAATATATGGTGGAACTAGTTAGCTAAAAGTAAGGGATAAATGCTTGAAAAAGTTAGCTAAAGGTAAGGGATTAACAATTAAAATGCATAGCCAAAAGTATGAATGGTTGAAACAGACAGCCAGAAGTAAAGAACACATGGTTGAAATAGGTGTAATTTTCCCATTCGCTGTATTTTGTCTTTCCTGTTTTCCCTGGACCTTTGCCAATTTTTTGCCTTAGATTTTGTATTTGGGGTCTTTTTGTGCTTTCGTTGGTTCCTGTGTGTTGTAGACTTTGTTTTTGTTAATAAAAGCTCATTCAAGCTCTCCCCTACTCTGCGTTTGGGTCCTCCTTCATTCCACTCCGTACCAAGGGGTATGCTTTACTGACATCTGACTGGCTGTGTGGGTACATCAGACAGAACTTAAGCAGGGATCGCTGCTATGGTCTAAATGCAATTGTTCTTGTAGCAACATATCTTGCTCCAAGATTATTTGCTTCAATAAACTCGAATAATCCACTCTTTACCACTCTGATGTCCTGAAACATGTATCTTTACCTCCAGAGCTCTGAATAACCAATACAAAAGCACGTTTTCCTGAACATCTTTCATTTCATAACCGCATGAGCAATCAGTGTCTTAACAGCAAATCACTGCTTGCACAAACAAGACAATTTTAGAATAACAGTGGTATTTTAGCAGGTGTGGGGGGGGGCAGTCTAATTAGGGCAGGACACCGGGAGATTGATGTAGAGACAGTAGAGCGATCCAGCCACCTCTTTGTTTCGGAGCCATTTTCCATTGCCAGTCCTCCTGAGCATCCACTCTGCAATCACAGGCAAGGTTACGATATTCCACTCTAATGAAAAGCAGGAAGCTGACATCACGTCCACCTGCGTCATATTCCATCCTGTCAGCAACGCAAAAAAAAAAAAGTCGTTTGACCTCTTTGGCATTGCTACAGCAGGGTTTTGGCAGGTGAGTTGGAGAAAATAGAGTCAGTGAAGCGAGTGGATTATTATCCTGACAAAAAAGAAGCTTAATTGTTGATGACTGAGACTTAATGCCAATGCAAGAGTATATGGTTGTCAAAATTACTGGACTAACAGGAAATTAGCTTGCAAGTAAAACAACAGCTGGAATAATAAACAAGCAACTTGAAAACACATATTTTAAGTAGCCTAACCGTGAGCCAGAAGGCTGACATATCGTTTTGAATGAAAATGTCACCAATACCGACACCCTCGCAGGTGATGGTGAACTGGGAAATGTTCGAGGGGATGGGGTTGTGGGGGTGGGGGACATAATGCATATGGTGCAAATTAAACTGTCACTCACTTAAAACCCTGCTATTCATAGTTACACATTTTATGAATAACAATGACAGATTGCTGCAAGACCATGCCGGAAGATTTGATGGCTCCTGTAATGAGTAATGAGAGTGTGAGAAGGATCTGTTGATGTAGCGTCATAAATTTTAAGCATAGTGAAACTCCTCAGCTTGTAGCGTTTTTACATTTAAGATCATGGTTGGATCATGATGTAATAAGTTGCCCACGAGTAAAACGATGTAATTGGGTTGGGAGTGCATGGCTCTTAAAATACATAAAAGGTAATTGATTCCCACAGATAATATACTGAGTGCCAGTTGATTTGTGCTGTGCTAGGAGGTCGTTTTTGAGAGCTTCATTCTGAAACTTAGAAGTAGCAGGGTTGAACTGTCCACTCAATTATGCACAACCTTGAGGGCAGGCCTAACATGCACGATTCATTGTAAAGACAAAGAACAGACGGAGAGAGGAGGTGGATACAATTATTTTCTTATAGTCCTATGTGTCCTACATACCTTATGTGCTGCATCACTGCAGGTCATGACGCTTCCAACGTCTGCAAGTCTCGATATTCACATTTACCAACATAACATCTATTTATAACATTTAATAGAACATTTATCTGGAAACATAAATCTATTCTCTTCATCTAATTCTGCTGCACAGTGTCCAGAGGTAAATACAATCTAAAGGAACAGGTTGACATTTTGGGAAATACACTCATTTATTCGTTATTATGGATCCCACGTATGAAGCACTGTGATTGGTTGGGGTTAAGCGTTGACCTAAGTGGCTATGGTTAGGGTAGCTGATTGGTCAGGGTATAGTAGCTGATTAAATCGGGTTACGTTACCTTGCGTAGCATGGACGCCTGGCCAATATTTGTTTTTGAATGATATGGAAGAGCGGGTCTTGCCTAGAAGTTGTGTGTGTTCCATAATAACTGTCTGACAGAGAGTCAAATGAAAAGATTGATATCATTTTCATTAATGTCCACACTATTGCCATTCTTTTTTAAACTAATCACAATCATCAAGGGTGGTGCTAATCCTAAGACACAAGGACGTTGCCTCTGAAAAACAGCCTTGGGAAGGAACTTGTTTTAGTGGAACACGTGTACGTTCAAAGAAACACAAAAAACTCTGATTGGAAAGATAGTCTAGATAGCTGTCTAGATTTACCCTGCAGAGATCTGAGGAGCAGTTAACCATAGCCATAAATCCACCGGAGTTTAGAATTCCAACACAAAGAAAGCAGAATGTGTGGGACATCCAGCATGAATAGGACATCCAACTGAATTTCCGGCGGCATCTGAACAATCCTGGAAGTGAAACGTCATCGCTATACACTAATGTCTATTAAATACAACACTACCGTTTTAACATCACAGTTGCTGGTTAGCTTAACTGAGCATAAACTTAGGAACAACTAGCACGGCTCTGTCAACTGGTAACAAAATCCACATAACAGCACCACTAAAGTAGGCTCGGTAAACCCGACCCACTCGCCCTGCAGCTCTGTCTGGAAACCTGCACTTTTAATTCCCCTGCTTTAGTTCACAATTTTGTGGGAACCAATTGTCAAAGGTGAAGAATTTCAACATATAGTAATACCCATGAGCCACTGATTTGATAGTTGCATGTGAATTGCCGCGACTGTTTTTTAATTAACTAAATGCACGTGTGTGTTTGAGGATTTTAGTGTATGCATGTTTCTTTTAAATCTATTTTCCGTGCTCGTGTATTTTATAAACCTACTGCATGCGTACCTCGGCTAAATATGAATGAACTGTTTATTATAGTGGGTTGATGTATATTTATGTACACACACACCACTATGGCTACACCACGGCCCCTCCCTTTGACTCTCATGCAGCACGGCCTGGACTGATGGGCCTGGTAAAGACAGGTGTGGAAAACTAATGATGAATTGATGGAAAACAAGTGTGGCAGGGAGACCGGGGGCAGTGAAAAGAGACTATGGAGAACAGACAAGGGGGGAGGAATACGGACGGAGGGGAGGAACACGGAGCAAAAGCGGACTGACGGAGAGGACAGCAGGCACACTAAAAAGCAGAGGACACGGAGATGAGCATACAGGCTGGAGCATTTACAGCTGTGACGAACTGAAGGAAGTGCAGACGGTCGAGGGGTGGGGCAGATCGGGACACGTTGACGGAGGGCGAAGCAGCAGGGGGATGCAGCCACCTGAACGAAGGATTCAACGCCTGTGCACAGATAAGTAAAGGAAAGTCCTCCAGCTACCCGCTTTGGGCGAGTGAAAAAGAACTGTTCTTGTGTGTTATGCTTGACTAAGAGCTGCCCTCATTCCTCCCCAGTGCCTGCAGTGTGGGTATGGCAACGCGGAGTGGCGTAGGGGAAGAGAAGCCCAGGCTACCCTCAGCAGAATCATCCGCCCTTCTTGTGACTTGCTTAATGAACGCAAAAGAATTGTGGCAAGAAGCTCGGACTGACATCATCGGCCTTTAGTTTTTATTACCTTTAAAAATTGAGGAACTGTTTTTATCTTTTCTTTTACGGCTGTGGCTCAGTGGTAGAGTGGTTGCCTGCCAATCGGAAGGTTGGTGATTCGATCCCTTGCCCTGCAGTCCCATGTCGAAGTGTCCTTGGGCAAGACACTGAACCCCGAGTTGCCCCTGGTGCTGCGCATTGGAGTGTGAATGTGTGTGTGTGTGTTTATCTGATGAGCAGGTGGCACCTTGTATGGCAGCCTCGGCCACAGTGCATGAATGTGTGTGAATGGTGAATGTTTCCTGTATGATGTAAAAAGCGCTTTGAGTAGTTGTTAAGACTAGAAAAGCGCTATATAAATACAGCACATTTACCCAGTAATTTAAATAAAGTGTTAAATTAAATATTGACATCACAAACTTGCTTATCTACCTGGCGCGTTATTGGCCGCTTTAACACGGTGAAAGTAGAGAAGCGACCAAGCAGCTTCCTGTTTACATTCAACATAACGGCCAACAAACTCCACCGAAGTGCAGCGACCCGTTGATGACGCTGTCACTTCTACGTCGCCCGGATCTACGGTCTGATTGGTTGAAGGACTATCCAATTGCGTACAGAGTGATTTGAACTATGCCCGTTGGTCACGCCTCTTACAGAGCAGACTCCCCAGACCAACGCTCAGTCTCAAATCTACTGAGCTTGGCTTGGTCTGGTGATAGCCAGACTAACTCCTAAGCTCACCAGTCAATATGTTATATCTAATTTGCAACCAGCCGAAACTCCAGAAAATTACCAACAAATCGACAGGACTATTCCCCCATTATCTTTGGACAGAGCGAGGCCACTCGTTTCCCCCCCGTATCCAGTCTTTAGGTGTTTTTCCACTGCTGGTAACAGCTCGACTCGAATTGACTCGACGCCTCTGTTTTCCATGGCAGATTTTAGTACCGCCTCAGCGTAGCGGGTCATTACAGCGATGCCACAGGAAACTGCTGTGACATCATTTTCAACGCAACTCACAAGCGCTACACACACCAACGGAGGAGGTCAAAGGTGTGTTGTTTTTGATTCTCTGCATTTGCCACAGCCAGAAGAAAAATTTTGTTTCAAAAAAAAAGGTGGAGGCACCAAAAACTTAAGGTTGTAACCTGCATGGTCTTGTGGGAATTGTTGGGTCTGTAAATCATAGAATGTGGTCTAGACGTACTCTTTCTGTAAAGTTGCTTCGAGATAACTTCTGTTATGATTTACACTATAGATTAAATTGAATTGACCCTAGTGTATACAAAGTGTGTGTTTTAAACACAAATAAGGGCTCACAGTTTTCGGCAGTCTCTCCTCACAAAACATTCATTGTGTTCCTCTCAGTTGTACATACGAGGCGTGTGTAAAACATTTAAGAGAGGCTTGAAAGAGAATGTCTTTCCCCATCTTATGTTCTTACCCCTGCCAACCTTTAGCCCGCGGTAAGAAAACTGAGCACATGATGGAAACCCACGCAGAGCATGCACACCCAGTCAGGCGATGCATCTCATCCCAGGAACTTCTTGCTGTGAGGCGACAGCCCGAACTAAACACAGCAACTGCGCCGAGATGGAGCCATCCAGTGTATACATTCATGGTAGTGCATGTACCGACTGCATCTCCTATTTTAGTTTTGGAACAAATTAACAGACTTTTGTTTGTTATCTCACAATTATTATTGCTCATACATTAATTTGACGCATGAGGATTGGCTGCTTCCCTCTGGTATGTATATAAAATCAATTACCTTTGGATTTTGCAGCTCTACATAGTTACAACAGTACAGGTGACATATGGTCACATTAGAACAAACACACACACACTTTTATAACTGATTGCTACCTGCAGCATGATGGAGAGCAGTGATAGCAAGCAGCAGCCCGGGATGGATGGAGAGAGCAGTGAATTCAGCCCTGATCCCACACCAGGGGACTCTGCCCCCCCCCCCTCCCCCTCCTCTTCCCCTCATTCGCTTCCAACACAATTCTCTTGCTACAGTACAGCCACTGCACTACACAATTTAAATCTCTGATGAATTCTTAAGCAATTATTACAAAGTTCAAGAGCTTAGCTGGAGATAAAGGCGGAATAGGATTGAGCGAGTGTGCACGTGTGAGTGTTTGTTAACAAGATGTGTGTGTGTGTGTGTGTAAGATAAAAACTTCTACGGCCCAACATAAAAAGAGCAATAAGATCAAATGCCTCGAGGCACAATGGTGGGAGGAGAGAGAGGAAATAGAGCATTTCTTATTCTCTCCTTATCTTCACTTGAACTCTACAAACCTCCCTTTCAGATGCAAAGCAGCAGGATTCAAAGAGAGGTCAACTTGTTCATCCGGAGTTTCATGCTCTGCGCCCCAATGAATAAAGATGCAGTCCAAACGTCCGCTGCTCTAAACATGTACCACAAATGGTGATGGACATATGAGAGCACGTAAGGGGGGGGGAGAATGAACTAGAGCTTGAATGGATGACATGACTGCCATGATAAAAGACGTTTTTGGCAAATAAACAGCTTTCCTGTGTAAGGTCAGATGACATTTGAAAAGTACTCCAAAGGAACACACTGACTATTCAGGAGTCAGACGGATATGAGACGGGTCTTTTAAACCACTCTTAGAGCATTTTCATCAGATCGTAAGTGACAGTTTGATGAAAGAAAAGGGCATTCGGAGGAATAAGGCAATTTTCTGTTGGCTGCCTACATATAAAGAGGAGGATACATGCTCTATTTATATGTTTTGAATGAAAATGCATAATTAATAATCAAATGAGTAAGTTAACCCTCTGGAATTAGAAGAAGACACTCCTCTTAAGCTTGGCTTGTAGACAGTGTTTCACTGTGTCATTATTTTCAAGAGCAAAATTAGCTCAAAGGTGCACTCAACAAATAAAGTTACAATCTGGGGGTGTGGAGTTTAAAATAAGATGCCGCTTAACAGGCAGGGAGAGTATTATGAACATACGCTATTGAGTTGCATTATGGTAAGTGTAGGATCCAGTGTCTTTGAGGCCCCTACCTTAAGATACCTTATGTTGTGGGGGGTGTGCGGTGAGAACCCAAACGCAGAGAGACGGAGGCAGGCGGGAGCAGGTACACAATGCTTTAATAGCAGAAGGTCCACAAACAAACACA
>NC_048420.1:6543010-6552412 GCF_013103735.1 Etheostoma cragini | reverse complement strand
TGGGAAAACCGGGACAAAAACACAGGGAAGGCCAAACAGGACAAATACCCCAACAAAAACCCCAAACCATAACACCTTAACCCTTGTGTTGTGTCACTTTTTCAATGTTATGTATGCTTTTCTGGGTGTTTTTTCCAAAGTTATTTGGTATTTCTAATGTTGACATTTTCAGCGCTTATTTCGAAGGCCACTTTTTTTGCGATAAATAAAACTGAAAACGGGTCAAATTTGACCTGAGGACAACATAAGGGTTAAGAAATTGATGAAATACAATTATATAATACCATATTATGTGTACATATAGCCTATATACATATGTTATTCATACACAAACCTTTTCCCTGTTATTGTAAACCTAAAAGTTGAGTATGAATTTCAAATATAGTAAATTACTAATTAATGTTTATTTGTCTTCATTAATTTAGATTGAATCCAAAGATAAAGTGAAAATAATATCGAAAAATGTCATATTTCTAACTTATCTTGTGAGTGAAGAGGGTGTGGAAATTGCGGCGAGATGGAAGAGACAATTTCTCACGTTGAGCACATGAAGCGTGGCTTCTTTATTCAAGAGGAGAAAACCATAAAATACAGAATAAGGTGCTGAGCCTAATGCCAACCTCGTAACGTCCCACGTCATCATGCATTCACAACATTTAACGGGGCCGGGGCCCTGAACATCATAATCTGCGGTGACTCAAAGGCAGTCAAATCAAATGTGTGTGGAACAACACTTAGCAACATGGTGAATTATGTATGTCACATTCACTACAAGGACATATATTTTATGGATATTTTGTCTGTTTCAGTTGTCAAATCACTTGTACACATTTTTTTAAAGTAGATGTAGGTGAGTAGACCCCTTACTCTATATATGGTTGGTGAGTGCAGTCTGACATTACGTTGTCAATGCAATCGCAAGCCCAATAACTGTATAAAAACAACATACGTTGTACATGTTTCTGGAGCCCTTGTGCTGACAGTCAGTGGACCGGGAGTCAGAGTCCGTGGACATTTATCCAGGATGGTTGTATTAGGGTGTATAATTTGTATTATTGGAAAGCTATTCTTACTTCTGTGCAAAATCTGACAATTAAATCAAACACACACTATCATTCTCTTGTCTTTATAACATAACACATCACTTTTTGATTCTGTCTCAGGATTAGCACATCTTTTTATCTGGAGGATCTTGACTTTAGAGCGTCCCAAATTCCACTTAATGAACTTTATGATTTGCTGAGGTCATGATATTAGCGCTAGTTTTGGTTGAGAGGAGTGATTATGAAATATTTTGAAGTTAATTCATTCAATCATTTGTTCTGCATTTGGGAGTAACATTATGATTGCTTTCTGTAGGGCTTGTTCACAAAGAGCAGTCAGCTTTCTTTACAATTAGCAAATATAACAAACCACCATCGCAGTGGACTGCGCTGAGTATATTGAGGAAATCTCTGACAACTATCCTATTTCATCAGCACTTCTCCATTTTTCAGCCATCCCCTTCTCAAATACTGTAATCATATGTTGTCTTTGGTTTGCACGTCACTGTATTATGTACCAAAGCACCCTTCAACTTGCAAAACCCACCCACGCTGCCTTTTGATCAGAGCCACTCAAGATTAATTACGCCGTGATTACTTTAAAGAGCTCTGATTAGAATGTTTTTCTTTCTTCTCAAGAATACTTTATCTAAACCACACCTGGTCCTTGTGAGACCACATGAGCTACATGAAAATTGGTTGACTAATGAGCACATAAGGCATTTGCATTTACAAAATGGTTTGCTCTATCTAGATTGTGATACAAGCCCCCTTTCATTATACATGCATGTTATGTTAAAGCAAACTGCTTGAAACCAACAAAACAAAGTGTGGATAATACAAATAGGCTAATGGCCACTCATATTGGTATTGATTAAACCAGAAAGTACCTGTATATACTGTACGTCCATACAAACACACACATCCTTACATTCATGTCTTCACAAGCATTACGAAAAACATTGTCACCGGGCACATCCTTTTACAGTTTATTGAAATGCTATGGCCAGTTGTTCCAGTTGGTTTTCTCTTGGTTTAGCCTAGCTAATTAACCAGGAGAAACAAAAACATGTAGTTACTGTATTATTTGCAATATTCCACTGTGGTGGCCCGTATGCAATTTTAATTGCCCAGCACGTCATCTTCTACTCATGCACATGTACTCATGCATATCTCCTTAAATCCTATTTTTGTAAGAACAAAGCAATCATTCTTCAAAAATATGTTAGGTCAGGTTGTTCTGACAGCTCCATACAATTCCCAGTGAAGGCACATCTTGTTTTCACATTTCGGTTTGTGAACGGATTAAACAAAAGATATTTAGTCAAACTTAAAAGGGTGTCATTCTTCTTGCCTTCAGCTCTGTCGGGGCGCTGCGGGCGGCACGCATGTTCGCCGCCAACAGTCATGGTCGTTCATACTGATTACGGCCAAATTGGTCGGAGCAGCAGTCGGAGCAGCTGCCAGAGCGGCTGAAAGAACGGACATCTCTTCTGCAGCCAGTCGTTGTTACAATATCTTAGAGGTGCATGGCTGCCCTCCGAAAACCCTTCTTGCACAGCTGCCCAGGCCTAAAATGTGTGCCCCAACCGCGCCGAATGTGCATGAAAACATGAAATACGTTTCTTCTTAGAGAGGTAGAGTTGGTTTTGATCGCTTAAGAGACTAAGCAAATTTAATTAACTTAATTAATTCAAGCAGTACAAAAAAAAGTTTCCTTGCGTTAAAGCAAGACTTTTTGGACATTGTTTGAGGCACAAAGGCAGATCAACACACTGCTGAGAGCGCTGATTGTGAACCTCTTAAATTACATAGCAGTCAATGATGAATGCGACCTCTGCACCCACTCCCAATCCCAATTACCAACAACACTGGAGTGCTAAATAAAGGGGTTTTGTATATTACCAGTAGGGAAGCCACTGCCGGCTTGTTATACATTTTAAACACAGTGTACTGCATTCAAAGGAAACCTTCACGTACTAACAATAAGGAAGCTCAAATATAATACAACAAAGTAATGAAATGCCATTTGTGCGTTATTCAAAGACCCCAACACTCCTTAAACTCTCTCTAAGTTGAGAGTGAGTTAGCCCTTCACAGGAGGTACAGCTCCCCTGAACTTTAATAATGGGCCTGACAAGTAGAAGAAGAAATGGATGACCATACGTCTTCAAACGGCGTGCCCTCTTGCTGGTGCAGTGACACAGTGGGGTTTGTAATGAAGAAGGTGGACATTAAGTTTCACTCTCACATACAGTATGTGACTCGGTGGTAATGAGATTTTTTGGGGGGCCCGTGTCATTCCCGGTTCCCAGCATGTGTCTGTCAGAGGCTCAGAGGAGCCGGTAATGACATTCAGCGGTCCCGCTAAGGACCGGCGATTAAGGGATTGAAGAAGCACTGGAGCATGAACTTGAACCCTCAGTGCATAAAGCTGTGTCAAGATTCCACAATGTCCAGAGAGAACAGATAGTCACTGCCACCTCATCCTGGATCATAATGTCTTCATATTTACCAGAATGACTCCGGTAATCATGTGATGAGGCTGAAATATGGACAGAAATTGAAGCATGGTAGTGAAGAGGAAAGAGAGTGATGGAACGGCGAGATGATAAAGTACGCATTTAAACACTGCAAGGAACTGGTTCGATAATAAAATATGATTTTATTGTCTTCCGACCAAGGTGGGAAAATGTCTTTTGCTCACCAAGACATAAATCAGCACAAAAAATAACAATAAACTAAATGAGGTCTACATTTGGGAGATTGCTTCTGACAAAATGAGATATTATAGAGGACATCACTCACATGGACTAGTTTGCATCTAATGATCCATCCATCCACCTTCATCTATCCATCCGTCTTCGTCCGCTTATCCGGTGTCGGGTCGCGGGGGCAGCAGCTCCAGCAGGGGACCCCACACTTCCCTTCCCCGAGCCACATCAACCAGCTCCGACTGGGGGATCCCGAGGCGTTCCCAGGCCAGGTTGGATCTATAATCCCTACAACTAGTCCTGGGTCTTCCCCAAGGCCTCTTCCCAGCTGGACGTGCCTGGAACACCTCCCTAGGGAGGCGTCCAGGAGGCATCCTTACCAGATTCCTGAACCACCTCAAATGGCTCCTTTTGATGCAGCGGCTCTACTCCAAGCTCCTCATGGATGACTGAGCTTCTCACCCTGTCTCTAAGAGAGACGCCAGCCACCCTCCTGAGGAAACCCATTTCAGCCGCTTGTACCCTGTCTAATGATATTATAGTATTTTTTTATTATTGTCAAAAATTTTCATGAAAAGACCAAAACTAAGAATTAAAGGTCCCAGGGTCTATTGGCTGTAATTCTGCACCAAGGCTGAATTTTGGGCAAATGACTTCAGATTTGGTATTAGGGGACCACTAAGGTCTATATAAAAGCATCCAAGAGCACCCTGTCATGGAACCTTTGAGTAAAACCAAAGCTCATCTTTAACTGCCATGGACCGTTTCCCCGGAAACAAAAGCACATCAGCGAGCCAGTGGACAGAACAGTGTTGGAAATACAGTAGGTTCCTACACCAACATGAACACACACACACTGGAGTTCACTTAAATTAAAGTGTCATATTATGCTTTTTGGCTTTTTCCTTTTCCTTTATTGTGTTTTATATCTTTTTTGTGCATGTAATAGGTTTACAAGTGAAAAAGCCCCGAGTCCACCCAAAAGGTAGTTACCCCTTCCAACAGAAAACACTGTTCACAAACGGCTCCAAAGAGCTCTACTGTAGTCCAGCCCTCATTTCCGTGACAAACGTGTGTCACTTTGTAACACAAGTTATATTGCTGGCACACCCTCATACTCCGTTTCTGACTGGCTAGTAGTGCTGACCTAGGTACTGCGCATGTGCAACTCCCAACAAAGATGGAATAGATATTCAATTCAATTCAATTTTATTTATAGTATCAATTCATAACAAGAGTTATCTCAAGACACTATACAGATAGACCACACTCCAGAATTTACAAGGACCCAACAGTTCTAGTAGTTTCCTCCAGAGCAAGCAACAGTGCGACAGTGGCGAGGAAAAACTTCCTTTTAGGCAGAAACCTCGCTCAGACTCAGGCTCTTAGTAGGCGGTGTCTGACGGGCCGGTATGAGATGAACTATTCTGATATAACCTCAAAATGCAATTAAGAACCTGAAAATTAGCATGATATGAGCACTTTAAATATCAGTCAATGATGATTGCGACCTCTGCACCCACAACCCCAATTCCCAACACTGGACTGCTAAATTATCAGGATATGGGGATTTTTGTAAATTGACAGTAGGTAAGCCACTGTCTAAAGTTTATTTCAATACACAGTCCCGGTGCCATATACTTAGTCTCCACAAAAAAAACGTAACTGAAAATAGTCTCTTACAAATGCACTTTCTTAGTCTTGTTTAACTAACATTTGCAAAAAAAAGTTGACCCTTTTTTATAGAAAGAAATATATATTATGACCCATTTTCAAAGCTTTATGTCTTCAGTAAGAACAGAGTGTGTTGTATTAGTGGAGCAATTTGTTTTTTTCGTATTACATTTTTCATCAGTATGCAACATTATTTAGCTTGTTCTGTCTTGTTTCTCTGACAGGCATAATTTTGCAGCGATAAACACCCATCACATTTTCCTAAATATCCCATAAATCCTCTAGACAAGCAGTAATGCGTGCCTGTGCCCTTGCTGTCAGACCTACTTTGAGTTGGTGCAATGCCAATGTGTTATTACCCACGAAGTCCCGTGGCAGGTAGTCTGCCTTGTCTAAACAGCACTGCCCACCAAGCTGGAAAACCAACACTGTCATCCGTGAAAATTAGGGCCACTCAGAAACATTCAAATTTGGATGTTTTTTTTTTTGTTTGTTTTTTTTAATCCTGCCAGATTTAATATCCAAAGACAGGCCTTTTAACTGGCTTAGTCAGGTGGTTGAGGACAAGTGACAGTGGTAGTTGGAGCAAATTGGGTCCACACACTTAACATGTTGGAGTGTAAAAACCCCTGACGGGATTTGGAAGGAGCCCACAGTTGAGTAATATGCTCTGATTTAGATTTACTCAGCTTAGCATGGGAGGCAATGTCCCAAGCACTGAACTCATCTCTTCCTTTCAAGCTGGCATCAGGGTTTATTAGCAAAAAACAGTTTGCTATATGTTGTTTATTATCATAAACATGCTTGGCTACTTTCTTTGGCATGCAGGTGGGTGATTTAATTAACAGAGGCCCCTCAGGGCTCCTACTGCTGTGATGTCTTGGTTTATTCCTCGTTCTTGGTGTAACGCAGAGCCCTGTTTCGAACTGTCAAAACAAATTTGAATTACTAAGATTATCCCCCTTACAGTGGTTAATGTCAAATGGGGGAATGAATTCACTCTGTCTTCTCTCAGTTGCACTCTTTCTGTTTATGAGCACAGATTCAGACTCAGGATGAGGCCATTAGTGTAAATGAATGACACATCCCTACAATGTCAAAGGTCAGCCACCCCATTATAAGTGAATAATTTCCTCAAGAAAAGAAATGCAATGTCACAAGCCTCCAGCTAAGATTCTATTCAGTATTGACAGGGCATTTTGACCAGAGGCAATATTCTAAATCTATTCAGCAGTCAATTTGCCTCCCCAGCTATGATTATGAGCACTGCTGCAGCAGCGGGGTTTGATAGCTGCTATAATACTGCCAGACAGTCCAATTTCTCCCCTCGCTTCTTTCCCATGCCATTCACACCCACACACACAGTCCAACTCTGTATACATGAACCCGAACTAACTGCTGTGATACACCATTGACTGAATAACAGGAAAAAAAAGTAAATCACTTTCCCACATCTTGGGTAGTACATGGAATCAAAATGCATTTCACTTCTTCTTATAACAAAATGAAAAATATGATTATAAAAAATGTGACAGTTCGAGCAAATTAAAAGTTATCAATGGTGGTAGCAGCATTTATGATAGGCTTTGACAGCATCTCCTTGGCTTTTCTTTCTTCGGGTCTTTCTTTCGCTTCGAGATTCCCTATCAGTAAAGTGTCTGCATCGCCAGTCATGGTCTGATTGTAATAACGCTTTTATTGAATAGCACAATCAGCCCTCCGGCCTCATATGATTTTCCTTAGGGTTTGCTTGCTCGGTCTTCACAAAAGAGAAAAAAAAGAAAGAGAGAGATTTGCATCAAGTGAGCATACATAGAAAAAAATTCATTATGTCCCATTGAATTCAAGCTAATGCATTTACTTAGTAACTCCTTACACATCATTGATGGCATGACAAAGGACAGTTATGGAAGGGAAAGGTCAGTTCAAAGTTTATCACACAGATTACAATGCGCGTCACTGCCCGTGTTACAGTACGTCTGTTTCATGGCTCTGGTATAAAAGGACAAACCGCTATCATGTGCAGACTGCTGATATTTTTATACTTGTTTTATAGCTTTGTGATAAAAAAATGTCTGCCAAGAACCAGCCCATGGCATCTCCTTGTGAATTGTGGATGTGGACAATGATAAAATTTGATATTTCCTGTAACGATGACTAAGAAGAGAGACTATTTGCATGAGAAACACTTCCCTCTGGACACAAGCCACCAAAACAGCAAGGCTTGAAATTGAAAATTGTAATCCATCATCTAATGGCAACCCCAGAGTGGGTCTTAAGTGATGATTGAAAGCTTTGGCGCCAAGCCAAATATTCTTACATGAAGCCTTTAAAGGTTTTAAGGTCTGCAGCATTGAACGCCGTGCCCGAGGAGAGAATATTTGCGTAGTTTGAAAGCTTTTCTTGATGCTTGTGTAATCTGCACCTGTGGTGTGGTTATTGCAACCAGTGAAGTAGTGAACAAGCAAATTGAAAAATGGAAAAGGTGTGTTGTTTTGTTTACTCAATCTTCAAGGCTTGTTCATAGATGTTTGCCTCCATACCAGTGTAGCCTAAGTTTTCTTTTAAAGGGTGAATCAAAACTAAATCGAAAACTAGGTGCTCTTCTAAACAAACCCCCCAATCAGGGATGTCGGAGCAGGTTTTTGTTTTGCCTTTGACAGCTGATTAAACCACCTACTGTGACATATCGTTTTGGGGTCTGGCCAGAACTGCTTGTAAGTTTCAGCTCTTTGACAGTGCAGCGGTGGGTTCCTGCCCTATGATTCTGTGCATGCAAGCTACAATTACACAGCGCAAGTCACGAGAGACAATCCATGCCAGAAAGAGAGGGCAGGGGACTTTACCTCTTAATTCAAGGAACTACACAACATCTGGAAGAACTACTTCATTTGTCATGGTACCATGAAAGTACAGCTTCACCAGGGGAGTTGCTTATTGTGTGCAATGAGAAAAGGCCATGTGTGCTGTAATACCTTTGGAAATCACACATTTTGGCACAGTTAGGGCTTTAAAAAAAAAGAAAGAAAAAACTCACTTTTTAACATATCACAACCTTCCCTGGGGCCACAAAGAGTCAAGACACCACCCTTAAAAACCAATAATTATAAGTTGTATTATATTATCAAGCAAATGTTTCAGATGTGGACTTGAGAAAGGCTCTTCCCCCCCCCCCTGGTAATAAATGTAAGTGTACACTTTCTGGCATATCTCTGTTTTAGTCATCCATTGGATCCAGAATTGTATGCATTTTACAAACAATAGTATTTATCAAAAATGATCCCTCCAAACAAAACTTACATTGGATTCCAACTCCCTTCTTTCTGCAGGTAGATGGTTCTCAGAAATCAACAGCTGTGTTTACCAAATACACTATTATAAAGTAAGACCGTCTTAGACAAGTGTTCCTTACTTAGATTACGTATTAAAGTTACTCATCGGTTGTTTAATTGTCCTTAAAAATTAATTTAATTTGTCAAACTTAAAAAAGTCTTTCTGTAGTCTCTTGTTCTTTTCATCTCTTGTAGGTGAGAAGGGTCTGGAAGTCTCTATTTTAGTTGTATTTTATTAAAATTTGAACGCTTAAATGTTGAATGTAATGGGTTATCCTAATAAAAGAATTTCAAGAATGTATGCTTGGAGACTAGAGGAGGCGGTGGTGGTGGTGGTGGTGGTGGTGGTCACTTTCCCACCCCTACCTAAGTCACTGTTTGTAAAACGTTGCATTCCCTAGCTCCAGTAAGGGAAACACTTAAGTAAAAGAAAAGTTGGCACCAATTGGTAAACGCAAACTAAAAGCACTTCAACATCCACTCACAGACTAATGGCTGGAATTGTCCGTCCCACTAATGAATCAATGTACTCTGTGTTGTCTATTTTGTTCATCTGTATTTGTATTTCCAGCTTGTTTAAATCCTTAGGAAGCAGTGATGATTTACCATTTACCGAAATAGATTAATGGGGGGGGGGGG
>NC_048420.1:6541908-6542908 GCF_013103735.1 Etheostoma cragini | reverse complement strand
TTCTCAGGCCAGGGGCAGGAAATGGACAGAATCTGGGCAAGAGATCCTAGGTTCCCGGCACCTGGAATCAATCCCAATCCAATATACTGTACTTCTATGCTTTATTTACAGCCCTCTGAGTCTTCCATATACTTTCACAGCACTCAAGGTAACTAAATTAAATGTTTTGTAATTTAAAGACGGGCTTAGTGGTGAGAGGACACCCATCGCATTTGTTCTCTACTTAAGGGACCTGCGCTCAGCTACTGAGACCTCTTGAATAATGCAGTCCCTATGAGCTGCCCCTGTGATTCTGTATGAATTTTTAAAGTTTAATAAATGTTTCTTATCCGCTGGCCATACCTAATGGAACCATTTTACTATTTCATGTCCAAGTATTCTGTAGTATTAAAGTCTATTGCATTGTACAGCGTTACTACAGCAGCCTCTTTTGTCTGGCCAAAACGTTTATATCTTTACAAGGTGCTCCTTTAAAATCTAAGTTACTTTAAGGCCTTTGACATTTATTGTACATTGATGTATAAATTACATGCAGACTTTAGTGTTTTACAAAAGCCCAATGTCACAGAGTACAATGTACACCGAGAATTATCTATAATAAATTATAAACTGTACTGATCAGAGTTTAGGCATTTAGTAGCCCGAATATGGGTCTGACCTTAACCCCCCTTTATTAAAAAGACAAGCGCTGCTAATTTCCCAAATCATAGATTTGATGTAGCCAATCAGGATATCTTAATAATCCAAATTCAGGGGTGCATGCTGTGGTTTATGTCAGTCAAAGCAACCATTCACTGACTGAGTGAATGAACAGCCAAATAAAATGCCACTGGGGGGAGTGAACAGTTAGTCCACGGTGATGCACTGGTTTACAACAAGACTAGGAATCTAGCAGATGTCTTTTTGAAGTGCAGTGGAGTAAAACCATTTCTAAGATCTCCAACTTTACAAGCAACCAGTGGAACTGTTCCAAAATACATACAACATTGTCATTACAGCA
>NC_048420.1:6499194-6541808 GCF_013103735.1 Etheostoma cragini | reverse complement strand
ATTGCAGCTGGTGGGATGTAGATTTCAATTTTTCATAATTCTTTCTATTTAACCATCTAGTGTGTCAGCTACAACTGTCAAAGATTGAACTTTGGTTGACCTCTGACATCTTTATTTTCATATCTATGGTTGACAAAATCCTAAAGACTCACACTCACTCACACTCTTACTGGTAGTATTTTTTTATTAAGGTAAATATGGTACAAAACATGAGAGCGCGTAGATGCGATGTGAGCACTAATAGAATATGATTTGAGAGCTTGTAGAAAGAAATCTGTACTTTTTTTTCCCCCAGTTCAGTCACTTTTCCAGTCCAATCACAACTCAGTGATTCCAACCTCTGGAATCTGTTGTTGCAATGTGCTCTCTCGCATCAAACAGCGGTGAGCTCCAGGGGGGTTGTGCCGTAGCTACCGGGTCAGGAGCGCTCCGTGGCCCACTGAAGATCAGATCAGATCAGATCAGGTTGAGGTCGGCAGCGGAGCTTCCTAGCGTTGCTTCCACGCTGGCCGAGCCCAGTCGGACTGTTAAAAGTGTTAGGATAATTAAAAAGTATTTACAGTATTTAGAAGCGGGCTGGCTGCTAGTTAGCTAACGCTAGCTTACATGCTACATAAATAAGCCGGACAGAGTTGTCCCTCATCTGGCGATACAAACCTCGCTGCCCCCCCCCTCCTGTTGGCTCAGAGCTCCACAGACTAAGTCCACAGGTACAAATTAGTTTTGCACCAAATGCATCGCAAGAAGTGTTGCAAAAGTCGAGAGCGCAGACTCGCCGCTGTGTGATGCGAGAGAGCACACTGCAGCAACAGATTCCAGAGGTTGTATTCACTGAGTTGTGGTTGAAAAAGTGACTGAAGAAAAAAAATAAAAATAAACACTTCTGATTTTTTCCTACAAACTCTTAAATCATATTCTGCAAGTGCTCACATCGCATCTACGTTTTACACCATATTTACTTTCATATTATTTCCCTGTGGTTGGTTGGTCAACTTGTAGCAAGCGTAGCCCACGGCAGCTTTGCCTGGTGACTAATGATGCCTGCACGGCAAAATACAACTAAAAAAACAACAGCTCACAGTTAATAATAGACAAAAGGCCAAGTACTCAATGCTAGGAGCCACACTTACCCCAGAACAAGGCATGCGTAATTTGTTCAATTATCTAAAATATCTGAGGAGTGTGGCGTGCTTATCCTTGGGCAGCGCACAGGACTATGATTAGGCCTGGCAGTACGAGGAGTGTGTCTGTGTCTCAGAGAGAGAGAGAGAGAGAGAGAGAGAGAGAGAGAGAGAGAGAGAGAGAGAGAGAGAGAGAGAGAGAGACTGTGCATGTTGATAATTGTGCCGCGTCCATTAATGACAGGTTACTGGATCTGAATGGTTCTTTGATAACGTGCAAGAATATGCACTTACAATTTACTTTGGTCTTCAAGTATCATTAGTGCGTTGCTGCCATTTGTCAGTGGACGCCAAGGTTTTGGAGACAAGAACTGAGTTATTGTATTTTGAAGAGGAAGTCTGTCTGAATGTACCTTTATTCACTCGCTGTCCAAACGCTTCATTTGAGCGCCGGTCTTTTAAGCCCCCACTACCAAAAAAATCCCAGTCTGCTCTGACTGGCCAGAGTTTCTAGGTCCTCTGCATCTGCTTTCTCGGCGTCTCTGCACCGCCGTTAGACCCAGGGAATGGTTCTAACAGAACTGTAGAGCCACTTTCTACCTTTATGTGGTTTAGTTGCAACATCACAACCATACAGAAGTCCTTACGGCTTATTTAAAGGCCCAAGGCACATTCTCTGAATATAGGCTTTGCATAGCTCTCTATAGATAGAGCATTTTGATGTGTTTACAGTATGTTTATAGCACATCAACCTGTTTTATAATATAAGACATGGAAATGTCACCTTTTACAATATGGGACCTTTAAAACCTCTTTTTAATCAACCAGAATATACTAACTGTGCAGCACAGCCTTTGACAAACGTAATATTAACACTGGAGGAAACAACAATATATTTTCTAAAATAGCCAGACAGTAATGTTGAATTGTTGCTGCTTTGTCAGGGCGCCATGGACCTCAGTGCCCTTTTTATTAGCATGTTGAAGTTCTGGAGAAAAATAAAAATCCTCATTAATTTCATTAGAATTCATCCCATTACTGTTCAACATATTAATATTCAATACTATCCTATCTTTGTAATGAAATGCAAAACCCAAGAGACAAGGCCAAAGAATAATGTTATTAAATTAATAAGGAACTTTTTTCAGACGTTTTTAGCCTTATCAACTGTTTAGGTGACCTAATCCCTTCTTCTTTCTTCTCTCTACTCCTTCCTCCCCTCCTCCTAACCCCCCCCCCCCCTCCCCCCCTCTCCTCCACCGCCACAATCTGTCGTGATATCCTTTTGTAGTCTGCCCGAGGCCAAGTTCATATGCAGAGAGGTATCCGTCGAAGATAAGGTCTATGCATTACTCTGACAGTGCGCAGAGATGCTACAAGTAAAACTAATCAGGACACAACTCCATTCCGCGGAGCTGCAGGCTACACAGGACAAGAAGAGAGATAGAGGGCGAGCTGAAGAGAACGTCCAACTGTCTCAGCATTTAGCATGCAAACATGCTAAAGCACGATAAACAAGTACAAGAGGAAAGTTCTCCTTTCTTTTCCTTTAGTATTGGATGAGGATCATCTGCAAAATGTTTTATTCAGCAGAACTTGGCTCAAGAGGCCCTATGGTAACAGCCCCACAAAGGTCTAAACAAGGCAAGGCCCACTGTAAGGGCCAGGAAGTCCAAACAAAGCTTCAACAAACCAGGAACAATCTTTCAATAATGAAAGTACACTATGGTTTTGTAAAACTATTCTTTCTTCATTACTATCATTTATACAGCAAGAACTTCCAGCTCTTTTGACTCTTTAAGAGAGTAGATCGGCTTATGATGCCCGGGAACTCAAACCTCTATCTGCTTGGCTAACACTGCAGTAAAATCAAATCAAAAGGCCACAGATATACATACGCTGACATTCCATAAGCAAAGATAGAAAGTGCTACTGTTTTTTTTCCCACAAGACATGAAGTATCCAGGGTATCTCCTAAAATGATAAGGCTTTGTATTAAATAATAATAGCAATGTATAATAATAATAATGTATACTTTATAGAAATTACAATATTCACTTTGTTATTACATACAGGACGGAATTACACACATGCTCAGTACCTATACATGCACTAAATAGAGAGATCTCAGAGTGGGGGGGGGGGGGGTTCCGTGAGCAGTTGGGGGTTCAGTGCCTTGCTTGGCACCTCTCCAGCTACCAGTCCACCACCATGCTTTGGTCCGTATGGGGACTTGAACCAGCAACCCTCCGGTTCCCAACCCAACTCCCTGCCACCTGTTGAAAATATTTCAAAAGCAACTCACACACTAACAGTGAGCCTTTGATGTTTATCTCCACATGCACCACCAACATAAACTGTAACCTTCTGCAAATTTGGAAGCAACAACTAAACTGATTATTAGGTAATTTCTTTATTACTGCGAGGGAAGCTCAGCTTCCCCTAAAATGTCAAAAAGGTATGATCAATTATGTACTATTGGAACATTTTGTTGACGCAAAATGCGTTAGAATACGTTCATCTCAAAGACGATGTTGTTCAGAATCAGCTGACCTGATTTCCTTCTCATACCCTGTATTCCCGTACCGTCACAGTGCATTCCCCTGTTGAAGCCTAGCGTCACCGGGCTTCAATCGGCTGCTTCAAACAGTTTTTTTTTAAGTGCTTTGAAACTAGGCGGGCATTGGATAAATGCTGCGATTATGTCTCGCTGAGCATCTCTGGGGGTGAAAGGAGGAGTGGGCTGGCCTGGACGCCGTGCTTCTGCGTGATGATTGGAGGGTCCGTCGAAAGGATGCATCTCCTTTTGATTGACAGCGATTTTGTATAAAAAGTCAGCAAAGCCACGAGCTCAGTTCCATCGTGGGTTTGGACCATGTTGTTGAAAGATGGAAGCTGAACTGCTGCAACCTATTTCTTGGTATTTGCTTGGAGAAATTGCTAGCAAATTCTCACCAAACATTTTCATACAATTATACTATTTAGTGCAAAAGATGGGGAAAGTAACAGGTCTCTTCAGCTCTCCTGGTGTGATAAAGTTAACTGGCTGGTTAGAAGTGCTGTAACAAAGAAAATAAGAAATAAATATTATAAATATATATTTTATTATACTATTATTATTACAATTACAATTTTTATGATGTAGGCTGAAAAAGAGCTTGCCCTCTTTGAAAGACCAGCACTGCCGATTATCAATCAAAAGAGAACACATCTTTTCTCTATGTTTTGTCTTGTAAAAAAAAAAAAATCTCAAAAACATCATTTGTTGACACATAGCAGTTGTAAAAGTAATGGTAATAGTTGTGTGTCAAGTTTATGTCCTCTGCTGTTGCCTCTAGCTTGATGCAAAATGCATGCTGGGATACAAAAGTCAGCTCCCAAAGCATCCTCAATGAAATGGGCAGGGCAAGGACACTTTGGTCAATTGGACTGTACTTGGCAGAATGAAAACGTTGACTTGGGACAGTACTGGGCGGTGACTGATGACCCAAAGTCCACAAGAACTCAGAGTACAGGCATCAACGCAGAAAGGCCTTGAGCATTTCAACACTCGTCTTTTAGGAACATCCACTCGTTGTGTGGATGTTCACAACATCACAACGTCCAACAACAACATGTTTATGACAAGCATATAGTGCAAATAAAACAGCTACATTCCCTCTTTCATTTTTATATCTCATCCACAGAAAGTAGTGTTGAAATGGAAATGAGTTGGCTTCAGCTGAAACAAGCAATGCCTAATGACTGACAACGCGCTCACACCTCGAGGATATCCTGTGAAGTTTGGGGCTCTTGAGTTCAGCTCTGTTTTGTTTCACTTGTCAGCCTACGCTTTATTTCCATCATTAGCTGTTTCTGTTATTTTCATCCCCACACATCCACCCTTTCTTGTGCTTCTCAGCTCTCTGTGACCAGTGCGTGTTGTAGCTGTTCCAGAAATGACCACCACCCCCACCACCTGTAGAACACCATTGTGTTAAATAGCACACCTGGTGTTGCTAACAAGCCATCTCCTGCCATTAGCATTACATTCATTTTGGCATCACTTTAAAAGCAAATAACTTTACATCTGAAGTGTTTAAAGACTCTATTTGTCCATTGTTTATTTCTTAACAAACACGACAAGGCTCCATTACCTTGTAGCTCACGTTATGGCTTGGTAGCAGCCATTTTTGTAAAAATAGGCTAACAATTGTTTCATAACTACTAGACAAAACTAGACAAAATGCCATGCAGTACAGGACAAGCTGGCAGGCAGTTTCGACTTCCATTAGCTGTTTAAGTTTAATTACTATTGTCAACTACCATTTTAGTCAGCAATAATTAGCCTGGTCCTATGTTATCCTACGCTCTCCTTCTCTGCAGATTGAGTGAATGAGATTTGTCTTTGCACAGCTACCAGAAGACCTTCCGACAGATTACCGACGTCACATATACGTCATCAAGCTCACTTTGCAGCTGCGCAGTAACACTCAGCCATCCCCGGAAAAGTGCTTCTAATATCCTTCACTGGTTGGAAGTCTACGGCGTGGTTGTGTCCATTCATTTCATTGTGTAGGGTGAAATGGGACATTCCTGGCAATGTTGGCAATGTTATTCTAAGAAACAGTATGCATCTTAGTGTAAATAACTCTTTTAGACGTTGCATATAATTTGGTAAAAGTTGCAAAAAAAGCCAAAATACCCACAGGGACTTGCTTTCCTGTGACTCAGCTAGGACTCATGCATACTCAAATAATTGTTTTGTGTACCTATAGCCTACACAATCTCTCTCCTGGATTTATGTGTTTGTTTGAGAGCTGGGCAGTGTTTCACAGCCAAGGGCCTCACCATTATCCAAACTGACTTATTCAGGAACATAGTGGCGTGTGTTTGTGTGCGCATGAGTATGTGCGTGAGTGTGTGTGTGTGTGTGAGTGTGCGTGCGCACACGTGTGCACCAAAGAGAGGCTGACATGGTGAGCATGTCATTCTGCAGCGGGGCGACCTCATTCTGTCATAGTGCCAGAGCGCCTTCCTCACGAGCAACCCCGTCACCATGACTCACTCATGCATAAACAAACACATGCACTGTACACAGCTGATACATCACAGCTGGGAGGGGTAAAACTACTTTTTGGAGACAACAGCATCACTACCCAATTTACGTACGTCTCAACAACAGTGTACGCTGAACTTCTGTTCTCAGGATGACGTGCAATCAGTAAATCCAAGCTCATACAAAATAACTGCATCACTAGAGCATAACATGATTCATTCATTCATTTAAAAATGAAATGCATAACGCTGGAGTGCTTTGAATAGCTGCATCTATTTTTATTTTCCTGTACGCTCTTCAATGTCATTTGAAAGAAGACCATGGCTCATCAGCTTTTAAAAGTAAGGGCCACATTTATTTAGAAGTTTGTCCTTATCCTCACATGGCCTTAGCTACATTGAAATCGTTTTTGGATCCTGTTATAATTCCATCTCTCAATACTTGAGAGTAATCCCTTTCTAATCTGATTTCAGATAAGAGACAACATCCAAAGTCCGTCTAAGGCATCTCAGCCAAGAACTCAGTTTTCGACACACAAGGAAAATTGTGCATATTTGGAGAATACCTTACTCAGACTGTCAAAACCTTATATTAGCCTGGGCTGAACTGTAAAATACATTTACACAACCACGTTTGTGGATTCTGTCCGGCATTTATTTTTTACAGTGTATGCTGGTTTGAAGAGGAGGAATGATCACAGTGACCAATAACGTACCAAGGCATATGAATATATCCTTTACCGTGTACTTCGAATCCACTTCATTTTTTTGGTAGTTTTCTCCATCATCAAATCTTAAAAGGTAGCCTGTGGAGTTTTTCACCTCTTGACAGTACTGTACATTGAGGACGCTAATGTTTGAAGGGCAACGCTGCAAGCGACTAAACATTGATTTTGTAAATAATTGATTTTTAATAATTAAAATAAGTAGGCGTTGCCAATGTTTTATTAGGAATGAAATTAATTTGACATGTTTGTAAGACCTTAAGGATAAACCAGTTGGTGAGACTCTTTTCCTGCTTCTGTATTAAGTTGCCTTGAGCTGGCAGAACACAACGTAATCTCGGAGATTATCTGCAATGCAAGAACATCTCAGAGCTGAACTGGGCCGACGCATCAGTGGTACAATGTCTGCCTCTGATGCACTATAGTGTAGTGACTCTACAGTGGAGTTGCATATTAACCCTTGTGTTGTCTTCCAGTCAAAATTGAAAATCAACACTTTTTCTAGGCCTTTTATCCACGTTTTTAACTTTTTCTTACCTTTTTGTCCCTTTTTTCGACACTTTTTTTCAATGTTTGTCCCTTTTTTTACGTTTTCAACTAAACATAATACTAGCTTAGTAACTTCAGTTTTACAGTTATTTTTGGAATTTATGGTCCATAGACCTCAATTATTTATTATATTATACCTAATGTTTGAGTTAGAAAAGCAGAAATTAGGAATTATTTAGACTAAAATTAAAGGAATGGATGTTGATGGATAATCACAGACTGGAATATGTCAACATTTACTCAATACTATTTCAAAACCACTTAAAATGTTCCTCCAAAATGCTATAAAATTGAACAAGACACCCCAAAATGAATGAAAGTAGAGATTTTTACTTGCCAAAGAGCATTGTGTGGAATCAATCATGTTATTTTGGGTGGTTAAAAAGAACATTGATGTAGGAAAACGGGTTAATTTGACCCGAGGACAACAAGTCCTAAGTGGTCTGGGGTCCTTCTGTAAAATTTGGTTTTGAAGAATTCTACAACTAACTTTACTTATTGTGGTGGGCCAAATCAAATTAACTTTCCACACTTACAATAGTTGTAGAATGAGACTTCATAACCAGCAATCTGCTTGCTTTTTTAGACCTCCAAATATCTACTTCTCTAATTGTGTTGCATCAGTATGTGTTTTGGATCTTAGCTGTTCATTTAGAAAGTCCAATGCTATCATTACCAATAAAAGTGATAATGTTCTATTGAACATTCTATTGAATTCTATTGAAGTTAAATCATATCCTTCTAGTGTGACGTGTCAACAAAACTCATATGTGAAATATAAATATCTAGATTCTATATAATAAAAAAGAAAGTCCCTTGAAGCCATGTTTTCCTCCATGTTGCCAGTTTGAAAAATATAAAATCTTTTTGTCAGCGTGTTGTTATTGGTGAAGACTGAACTATCATCTGAACTCAAGACATTTCAACAGCTAATATTCCCCTTGAAAAGCGAACATTTCTCAGAAAAGCTATTTAATTAGATAAAAAAATCTCCCATTTCAGAGTTTGACATTGTCCTTCGCACAGCTTGCTGTGTATTCAAGTACTTAAATTAAATTCATGATGAATGCTGTGATGACACAGACCTACTTAATACTGCAGTGGCAGAAATTAAGTGGAAAAAGTATATTAGTTCTCAAACTGTAATTAGAATATTTCTGAAAGTATTTAAAAGCATCTCCTTAAACAAAGCTTTTAACTTGCATTCAAGACAAAAAAACAATTTATTTTAATTTTCCAATCCCACCAGGCCATCAACTTTCAGATTTAATATCCACACACTGGGGCCAACCAATGATCACACTAGCTGAACAGAATTTAAAGGAGAATTCTGGCCAAGTGTTACATTTAAGCTGCAGCTACGTCAACGAGCTTCCACTTCGCTAAAACGGCAGTTGTCAGGGCAAATTTTAAAGAGCCTTTGTGCCTCTTAACAGACACAAAATGCAATTACAATGTCAGTGCAACATGAACAGGGCCTTTACGTGACAACAAAATGCATTTTCAATTCAGACATTGTTTAAATTCAACTACCCTGTCTTGATCCTGATGAAACAGCCGTTTTATTGAAGTGAAAGCTCTTAGACGTAGCTGCAGCAACCCCGTGTTGACAGCATCGATTGGGCTCATTTTTTTTCTCTCTCGACTGTACTCGCATATGAATAGCGATCAAGATTAACGAAAACAAATTCCAGAATTCTCCTTTTCTCTAACTCTAAATGCAACCTAGGGTCTTTTTGTGAATACACAAGGGTCAAACTTTTGTTTAAAAGCGTAATTAGGACGGAAGCGCCATTTTTGAGATTGACCATATTTTTGTTTTCAGTAAATGGCCATTTGAAGGGGAGTGCTAGGGGCTATCAAAATTGCCATTTTTTAAACATAAAAGAAGGCTCGAAACAACATGAAACTTTTCTCAAAGTACCAGCAACGGATCAACACACACATTCTCTCTTATATGGTCTGTTCATTCGCATACGGAAATTGACACTTGTCAAAGATGGATTTAGAATATTACATGCAACTATTACACAATCTGCAGGTATTTATCCCATCTTCCAGGCAACCTTGTCCAGAGTTACTGTGTGGATTTCAACTTGTGTGTAACCATCATAGTGGACATAATGCTCAGTTCTGTGTTATCTTAAATGTGCATTGGTGTGCTGGTGGGAGACGCAGACTGCTGAAGTCAAAATATCAAATCCTGGAGACATAAACATAAACAAAAATGTATCCACACTGTATAAAATGGCAGGTTCTGAAACTTCTTCCCCGAGTAACTACAACAAATAATGAAGCAGATATTACAGTTAATTAGTACTAATGTATTGTAGGGCGTAATCTTCCTTTAAGACAACAATTTGAATTTGAAAATGATATTACAGTGAAGTAAACAACTAAAGGCCCATCAACGGAGATACATTTAATGAAGCCTGATAACTTCCTGTGAACTATAGAGGCTGAACAATCCTTGATTCTAACCTTTTTAGACCACGAGGAAACTTTAAAATCAGTAGATTAGTATTTCAAATTCAGCTCAGAGCAAGCTCAGATCAGATAATCAGATCAGATCACAATAATTCTTTCTCTCAGTGTACATCACCTCGAGAATATGAGGTCCTCATAACATTTGCAGATGAAAGGCAGTCTCTCAAAAAACTCATCTCTCAGGTGAGGACAGGATGATCTATGCGTTCCCACTAGAAAAGCTGATAGATAAGAGCTGCAAAAGTATCTGAATTCAGCATGAAACATGACAAAAAGTATAAAAGCAATGAGAAAGTAAAGGAAATCCAAATGTAAAAAACAATGGTTAGATTCTATAATGAGGTTGCATCAATTATGTGCAGTACATAACCAAGAGAAATAATTATATAAACAGGATGCATGTCATATTAAATTTTCAAACGTAAATACCACTATGCATACAAATTGTGGAATATATTTAAGTATATCTTTAGAAGTCAAGTCAAGTAATTTTATTTGTATAGCACAACTAAACAAACCCAAGTTGACCCAAAGTGCTATACAAGAAGGCAGAATCAGATAATTAAGTTTGCAAGGTTCCATGAATATACAGTTAGGCAAAGGTAAAGTCAAATAATGTAAGATAGAATAAAACAACAATGGAACAGAATTTGCAAATACAAAAAAATTGTTGAAGTTGATTTCAGTTTACAGCTCTGAAACCAAAAAAAACAATGAATCAAGGGGAGTTAAAAGCAAGAGATTTGATGTAAAACTGGCAATTGAATTACAGGATTTGATATGGGGTGGGAAGGAGTTCCAGAGTTTGGGGGCTACTACAGATACGGCGTGTCTGGAGAATGACAAAGAGTTGTTAAGAAGCCTTAATTGTGTGAAAAGTTACCTTGCAAATTAAAAACTCCATAAGAGCTGTTTCATGTCATAGTGTCACATGTGATGACTCATGGAAAGATGCTACGTGCCATAAAGTGTTGATATGAGGAATGTAACAGCACTTCTGCACATTCTATTGTTCCTGTCAGTCCCCCTCCCAGTAGGCTCAAACTGGGGCCATTTGAACATGAAGCATTGAGCAGTGTACTGGCTGTGACACAAAGACAAGCCTAAAGCACTCAGTAGAACACTTTGGGGGTGTCTTCAACCTCCTGACTCTTCACATCGCAGATAGGAGGCATTGTCCAAGATAAAGTTCCCTTTATTCTTGATCCTCCCCGACTGCTCCTGCCTCTGTATTGCCCAGCCTCGACAAGACAGCAATCTCTTTTTTCCCCCACCAGGATTATTAATCTTTCCTGCAGACCATGCCTTGGTGTTTGCTACCCAGCCAGGGCTGGTCAAAGGCTTTTGGGGCAGTTATCATTTAAAAATAATAATACATTTGAAAAGAATCATAAAAAAAAGAAAAGGAAACAGCGGCCCGTTTGTGTACTGTGTTATTACTTGGCCCCACCCTCCCGTCTTCTTTCTCTCACTGTTGTCAGATGTGTTTTTTTAGAAAGCAAACATGGAGACAAAAAAGCGCAAGAGCAAGAGGGTTGCAGAAATGCATTGTGCCAAAAAAATTAGTAGTCTTCAGACACATGCTGCATCATGTTTGAAAATAACATGATGTTCACGGCAGAACGTCCTCCTTCTCGTTCTGTGTCGACAATTACCCACAATGTGCAACAACAAAGTCAGCGGGTGGCTGTGGAAGTTGGAGTGGTGGCTGGCGACAGGGGCGAGTGTCAGGTAGAGGAGCAGCCCGAGGCCGGGGACACGGAAACCAAACTTGGAGAGTCTGAGAATGACAGGGCTGATATATCCCGGAGAGTGGAGCTGAAGCGGTGAGCATACTAAGTTAGCAGCAGGAGGTACTGAGACGATGACCATCTAATCTAATCAATGAATGCAGGTTATAATCGTCTGCAGTATAATACTGCTGGTGATCAATGTCAAATAGTGCAGCAGTTATAAGTTAGTTATAACCATTTTACTGTTCCTGGTGTCCAGAAAGCAATGCAGCCTTTTCAATACAAGCAACTACCTCTACATTTTGCTAGAAATAAATACAATGCAAAATTCAAATAATACAATTCAAATTGTTAAAATTACAGATTAAAGACTAGTACTGTGATAATTTAACTCATTCTCACTTTTCCTCTCACTCTTTTAAGGTAGCCTTGTTTGAGGAGGAGAGGCCCAATGGTGTGGCGTTCACATTTTTACTTTGTAAAACTAATACAATGTACCATTGGAAAAAAATAAAAACTAATAACATTGTGGTGGGCCTGTCTGGGTCAAAAAATGCCTGAGTAAATTTCTGGCCACAGTCCAGCTCTGTCTCCATCTCTCTGCTGCAGGGAGTGGCATGCAGCTCACCGATTGGCTGAACATTAGCAAACACACGCAGAAATACCGTACTGTATCTGACACTGCTCGAGAACGGGGGCTTCTCCTTGACAAGTGCCTCCACTGTTATCAGGTTAGTTTACTCCATTGTATTATTGTTATATCATCGTATCTGAATACAATTCAAAGACCTTCTCCTCACTCACAAGGCCCTCCACAACCAGGCCCCCTCCTATCTCACTGACCTGCTCCACCACTACACTCCATTCCACAGCCTCGACTCCTGTGGTACCGACCTACTGTCGCCTTCAATCACGACCACGCGCCGGGCCAGGGGCGACAGAGCCATCTCTTTAGCTGCTCATTATCTGTGTTGCCCAGTGTGAATTTGAGCCCACCTACCGTACTATTGAGTCCACATTTCATTTTTTTGGTAAACTCTTTGCCACTGTACATATGCATTATAATAGAGGATAGTGCGGAGCTGTCGGTTCGGTTTAGTTAGGCCTTTAGCCGGATGTTCAGCTGACTCCGTTACCCAGCAGTCTCCTTAGTTCTCTGTTGCGGCTTTGGGGTCGTTTTGGGGTGGGTTTATGTGTTGTTTGTTGAACTGCCGGATTTTTTTTTTCTTATGAGAGTCCTAAACTCTTGTCATTCTTTTATTTGAATGCAGGATAATTACTCAAGTAGGTCAGGAACTGTAGGGGTCTTGGCAAAGCGGGGAAAAGTATTTTCACATTTAAAGACCCTGTCATCCGATGTCATTTTTTTTGCAAGAAACCCATATTTGCCCAAGTGAACCGAGGAGATTGAGAGCTGCATGGCTGTCTCAAGTTTACCAATTCACCTTCTCTTCTAGGGCGAGAGGGGTCGCCATTCTACTGACCCAGGTGGGAGATACCTTCTTGTCTCAGGTGCAGTTAACTCTGTTCCATTAGTCCTTTTAAATATTTATGTCTTCAACTTTGACTGCCATGTCTTTTTTAGCACGCTTTTCAATCTTACTCACAATATAATTATTGGGGGACGTTTCAACTGCTTTTTCAATCGCAGGCAGGCCGCTCTTCTTCAAAAGCAGCCTGTATCTGGGCTCAACAACCTGATTAAATCACTTGACACAGTTGATGTATGGAGGCCACAGCACCCTTAAAGACGCGAATACTCGTTTTTTTTCTTCTGTACATGGTAGCTTTTCCAGAATTAATTATTTACTAGTTGACGCTAGACTAATATCCAGAGTCATCAGCTCCACATATCACAATATCTTAGTTTCAGACCATGGTCCTTTGTCCATGAAGATTAACTTTAATCTCCGTGCATGTCAGTACAACTGGTAATTTAACCCCACACTGAACTCAGATAATTGTTTTTTAAGATTACATTTCTACTACGTTGTCAGACTTTATGTTTATTAATGCCAAGGATGATGTCTCAGATTCAACCCTCTGGGAGTCCTTTCAAGTTGTTATGGGAGGTCACATCATCTCCTATCCATCAGCAAGTAAAACGGCTAGACAGAAGCGTTTCTCTGAAATTGAAACTGAACTTACTGCTCTGGAGGACTCTTACCGAGCATCAAAATCTGATGATATCCTTAATAACATCTTGAAGATCAAATATGAGTATAACCATATTCTTGGCGAGCAGGTCAGGTCCTATATTTGAAAGTTCAGACAAAAGCATTTTGAGCTGGGTGAGAAAGCTGCTTGCTTGGCACTTAAAAGGGGTGCAGTCTGACAGGGCGTAGAATTCTCCAAGGCACATGTTTGTCTTCTACTAAAAAAGACAGGGAGGACACTGATGTCACATCTTACTGTCCTCTATGTTTGCTATATAGCGATCAAAAAATTATTGCAAAAGTTCTTACAAAGCGATGAAGTCGACATATCATTGCTCTAATCCACCCGGACCAAACAGGTTTCATTCCAGACAGATTGATGGGACTCTGGGTGTGTCACAAGCTCATGATATATGCTATATATGCTATATATAAAATTCCATTAAGACCTGTATGATGTGAATCGTATCGTCCTATTCGCATAATGTAATTTGCTTTCATGTAATTTGTTTGATGGGACGCTGCTCTTGGTTGGGGCCGTCTTTGACCTCACTTCCTCCCGGCACCATGGAACTCTGGAATTTTCAAAACCTGTGGACACTCTTTTCAGTTTTTGGACTTCTAGACTATACAGATACATACTATTTAATATGACCTGGCAGTTTATGTTTTGGTTTTGTTTTCTTGGCGTTTGTCTGTACTACGTTTATGCGGAAAATCTTTCAAATAAAGTTATTGTATTATGTGTATTTCCTTTAAAAAGTGTCTTTGACTGTTAAAAAAGTGCTATATGAATGAAATGCATTAATATTATTATTATTTTATTATTATTATAATACAAAATAAAACAAAATGTATGTATGAATACCTCTTCTGAAGAGTCCATCATAGTTTTTTAATCCTCCATGTCCTCCTTGGCTATAAGCTACCGCGTGGAGGAGGGGTGGGGAAGAAGCACGATCACGGAAGGCTTGCATCATGTGGATGCACCAACAGTGTTGTTATCATTACTTAGAATTCCTCATGGCTTTAAGCAATGCTTGAGTCAGGCAAAGAACAGGAGCGCCTTCTTTTGTGGATCTAAAGTGTCAAATTGTGCCTCGCTGCATGAGGCAATTCAGGCTTTACGGCTCCAACGCACTAAAATAAGCATGTTGGCACTATAGTAAAAGAAAAAATGTCCAAAATGGTTGTCACAAGCAGTGTGTGGTGGCTGCAAAGAGATTATGCTGATTTATTTTCTTGAAAACAATCTCTTGGTTATTGGGGTGTTCGTGTGTGTGCACGTTTCTCCATCCACGACTACGTAGAACCTCTGACTTTTTCATTATTACGATGATAAGCAGCGTCTGATGCAGAATGACGCACATCATCTGGAAACACAACTGTCAACACACACAGGCCACTGAAGCTTGACAACTTCCTCCGTCTGCGTAACTCATCCAGTGTGTGCAACAAGCGTGAACGGACACATGTCCTATGGTGCCATGCTCTTTGTCTCTTTGAAACCAGAGAACGGGATAGACACTTTTATTTCTGTGCATCGCTTCAAGGCAATGAATGACATTTGTTCATAAGATTTAATCATCACCAGACCATTACTCCTTGATCTTTTCAGTTTGTGGACTTGTTTTATTCACAAAGATTCACACAGGACTTCAAGTCCCAAAATGTAATTTTTAGTTATTTATATTTAAAATGTCTGCAAAATAGATTCTTTTCCCCCAAAACAATCATTTTAGTTAATCTTTTTACCAATGATTCACCTCAATGTGTTCTGATTCTAATGCACCGCCAATGGCGACAACATCATATTCCTGCAAAACAGACCAAAAGCAGAAAATGCTGAAAATGTGCTTCTTTACAAATGAAATAAATGACTGACTGATTGACTTGTGATATGCATCCTTTTTTTAGAAATATTTGTTTTTTTAGAAATGTCTCATGATATATTGTCTCTAGAAGTGCATTCTTCAACTTTTGCTTTTGTTAAAGAAGCAAAAGAACATCTCAAGACTATCGATTCGCAATACTTCTAGAACCGCGACAAGTGAAAAGCGCAATACAAATCTAATCGGCAGCCATGTATCGTGACAGAATCAAACCGGGACAAAGCCAAATCGTCCAAGCTTATTAAGTTTTGCAACTTTCAGATATCTTAATAACTGTATGTTAAATCAAACTGCAATACGGGCAGCATTAAGTAGCATATAAACATAATTTGTTGATGATAAAACCGTAGACACAAGTTTGCATGGAGATTTGTTTTTACATTATGACTCTCATTAAATAACCTGTTTTGAGCATGCTCTCTTGTGAATAAAGTTAGACATTTCCACCTGCATTTTCATCCGTCTGAATAAACGCTGTTTGCAAGCCTCAAAACTTCCATGATTAGCTGCATCAGTGACCCTCTGCCATACTAATGTCACGGTTTCAAATGTCATGTCCCAGACCCTCCAACCCAAATCTTTCCAGTTCTCGACTTTCTTATTTCACAGTCTCAATATCACAGTCAGTGAGTCTTGTGCTCATTTTTCGTCTTTTCTTTCATCAGTCATTGTCTGTGACATGTAGCCCAAATGATGATGACTGGAAAATTGTGCTGCTATTAACTCAGCTTTCATGGGTAAATATGGGGAGGGAATGCGTGTGTGTTAAATGCATAACTCCACAATGATTTAACTGTCATGCTGTGACGGAAAACAATTGTAGGTGCTTTGTGTGAGAATAATTATGGGGAAACACTACATTACCAGTATTCTGTGCTGCTCAAGTGCTAAAACGTCTCAAAATAAAATTCATTATGATTATCATTGGAGGAACTACCAGTAGGTCTTCAAATACAGATAAATCTGAATAATCATTAGTCCAAATAAGTCAGTTTTCAGGAGCCATGCAATGCCATTTATCCAACTCTCAGAGAAATATGATTCAGTTGCATGAGTACTGCAGTAATGAAAAACAGGTGTCAAGTCCGATACTTAAAATCTTCCATCTGCACTCGGCCAAAAAAGAACATCAAATTTAGAGCGTCCAATGATATGCATCAATTACTGCATCCAGTGCCTTTGGGGCTTTTCGTTCTCTGAATGCGGAATGAGGACACACACACACACACACACACACACACACACACACACACACAGACAGACAGACAGACAGACAGACAGACACACCGTCAAGTGTCATGTTTAGTTATTCGCTGAGACTAAAATGTTCTTTTACAACATCCATAGCAGGGAAAAGTGGGCCTTTGTGACCACTCACATATAGATTTTTGTGAGTGCGTCGTATGTTTTTTAGAGCCTCTAAGTATAAAACTGGATACCAACTATAAACAATATTTTCCGAGGAAAATACAGTTGAGACCTGACAAATAGAGAGGGGAGTCTTGTCTTGTTTCTGCAGCCTCTTTGTGGATCTCATCCAGGTACATTTGCCACGACTCTCCTGCACAAGGCGGCAGTAATGGTGCTTCTCCCCCCCCGGCCAGGAATGTGTGCTCTGCTCGGTGTGCTGTGGAAATCACCCAAGGACAGCAGTTGGAAACACATTTTAACCCACGCTGCTGACATCCATCTAGCCATTGACACCCCAGGCTCAGACCTGTCTCCTCTGCTCAACAACAACATGGTGGATCTGATTTTACTCCACACACACACTTACTACACAAAGCCACTTCACATGACAAGCACATGCAGAGTATGTTCAGTCAGATACAGGAAAACAAACCGAAATAACAGCAGGCATATTCAAAGAGCTAAACTGTCAAACTTTATGGCTGCCAAAAAAATGTTAAATATGTGTATTTGGATTCATGATGTATACCATAGTATCCGTGAGGTGAGCACACAAACAAATTAAGACAATGCTGTGCTTTGTTTGCATGCATCTGCTGTCTGAATAACAACTACTAATCTCATGTGACTGGCATGAATAAGGGAAACAAGTGTAAGTGACTGAGGATGGCTTAAGGTGGGTGTACAGTCAAGACATGTAGGCTTAGATGACAAGTAAACCAAAGTAATTGTAAGTAAACTTTACCTTAAGATACTCTGAAAGACTGGGCCCACTACTGTCGAGACAACACATTAATCCCTACTTAGAAGCTCAGGAAGTAAACCCAGTCTTGATTGTCCCTCTCTTTTCCAGGCTGTTTGAAAACATCAATTTGAGTAAAGTGTTTTCACAGGCGATTAACTCCAGCTAATGATAATGAATAAGTGCTGTATTGCTCCACCTGCACCACAAATACACCTGTCCTTTTATGACTCCTGTGTGTGTGTGTTTCCTCTTCTTTTAAAGAAAATAATAGGGTCAAAGCAGTCTGTGCAGCTAATTCACTAACAATTCAAGACTTATTGGATTTTGTGCCATATTTCATCATTATAACCCCCCCGTCTATACGGCCATTTGCTATAGCAACTGCCAAAACCTGCAAGAACATCTGTCAACACAACAGTGAGGATATATTTAGATTAATCCAGTTTGAACTTGGATGTAAAGCAGGTGCTGTAACTGTGGTGGCATCTTGCTTACGTTTATGTGCAAAAATACTGAAATGTACGCCAATTTAGACTGCAACTTTAAAGGGAGATACTGTATAATCTGTTACATTTGAAAAATGCAGATAGACATAATTATATGTTCAATACCAAACTGAAATTTGGGAAAAATGTGAAAAGTAAAATCCATAAGTAACTAATTGTACTTCAATGAATTTATGTTAAATCCTTAGTGTTGCATCCTGAGCCCACAAGTGACTGACCAGGGACCCCTGTCCGCCTGCTGATCGCTTGCTATACACTGCAAAAAAGGGGTGTCTAAACACAAGATAAAAATCTGAGGGGAGAGGTACTCAAAATAAGTGAAATTATCTGTCCATGCAGCAAGATCATTTCACTTGACAAGCTTGCTTGATTTAAGATGATACTGTAAAGTTGAACACTCCAAAATCAGGGTAGCAGCTGTCGCCTTGGTCCCGCTCCACGTTCTGTGATGCCATGTTCTACTGCTACACTGCAGTGCCCTGCTACGTCCTGCTGTGCCTTGTAATGCTGCACAGCGTCCTGCCATGCCATGAACTACTACAAAGAACTGCTACCAACTACTATTTCTTTCTATTTTTGTTATTTCCACTCTTCATTCTAACCCCAACCGGTCGTCAGACACCGCCTACCATGAGCCTGGGTCTGTCCGAGGTTTCTGCCTTAAAGGAAGTTTTTCCTCGCCACTGTTGCACTGTTGCTTGCTCTGGAGGAGACTACTAGAACTGTTGGGTCCTTGTAAATTATGGAGTGTGGTCTATCTGTAAAGTGTCTTGAGATAACTCTTGTTATGAATTGATACTATAAATAAATTGAATTGAAAATTGAATTGAATTAAAATAAGAAAATTCACTCTTAAAACAAGATCAATTATCCAACACTTCTAAATCTAAGTTTTTTTTTATCTTGGTGAGAACCAAATAATTTGCTGAGTACTCTTTGTATACATTTCCTGTCCAAAATTCCACTTTTACAATTACTTATGTTTCCTATAAAATAATGTATTCAATCTGGTGACAATAGACTAAATCATTAACAGCCGTTTGTTTGGCTCAGGCCAGACAAAAAGAAAGGTTATTTTATTAGAACCATTTTCAAAGGTGGGTTTTGACACTGAATAACTTCCATAATTGCATAGTCTACTATAATCTGTGACTGTGATTAACTCAAAGTCGTCTAATTGAACTGTCAGTGGAAATGGCTTCAGTTCAACAGTGCGGTAATCGTGGCATCGCTAGGGAGACCACACAGCCGCCCGGTTGGGGTGCAGCCACCAAGGAAGTGTCAGTGTAGATGCTGCTTAAAGGATCAAATGTTGTCCAAGTTAATCGTCATACTGTCAACTATAAAATGGCAAGAGCCTGTAGGAAGACCATGTTACGAATGAATAGAAAGAAAAAAACAGAGCAAGCATTGCTGAGAAATCGAACCTCCTTGGGGTTTTAAATCACATAGCACCATTTGTTCCAATTCAGATAGTAGCGCTAACTGATCACCTGGTAATCTAATTTAACAAGGGGATAAAAACTAGCACTAGGGGAAGTTTCCCAGCATTGACTATCTCAGCCTCTGTGTGTGTGTGTGTGTGTGTGTGTGTGTGTGTGTGTGTGTGTGTGTGTGTGTGTGTGTGTGTGTGTGTGTGTTGACCCGGCCTGACCACCCCACTTGTCTTTTAATGAAAAGCTGTCCCCTCTCAGGTGGAAACTCTGTAACCCCAATATTCTTCAAACTTGTAATCCTGGAAACAGCTGGCCCTCTCCCAGTTATCTCTTGTTCTCTCTCTCTCTCTCTCTCTCTCTCTCTCTCTCTCACACACACACACACACAAACACACACACACAAAGGATATCACACTATCGGCTTGATCAATCAACTTCCCATAGGCGTATTTACCTTACCAAGCTCAATCATGCAGCTAACATAGTCCCTTTTCTCATTGCTCAATTTCACTGGAGTGATGATGCTACAACTGGCAACTTGTGGCGGCGCACGTGCTCCGCGCGTCCCATTTTATGACTAATTGCCACAAAAGAGGGAGCTTGACTGTAATTTCCGCCACAACTTTACAGAACGTGTTTATGTGGAGGTGGGAGAGAAAGAGAGAGAGCAGAGGGTTAATGGTTTTCTGTCAGTCATCGATGAAGAATGAGGCTTTGGGATTTAAAACAAAAAAACACTTGTGATTGTTGCTTATAGCCTGTTGACGGTTTGAGTAACACACACACGCACACACACACACACACACGCACACACAAACACACACACACACACACACACACACACACACACACACACACACACCTGCTTACTGATCCCACTCATTATCCCTCAGTCTCAAGAGACAATAGATTGATATAGAAATAGAAAGGGAGGGGAGAAAGAAGGAAGGAAAGTGCCGGAGGGTCAGGCAGCCAAGGGTAAGAGGATGAAACGACAACGAGCAGAGAAGCACACGTACCAGCCTTTCCACCCGCTGCCTACCTGTTTGGCGGTCTCCACCCCTCATCTTCCTCCCAGGAGATGAGAGGAAAAGGGAAAAAAAGAAGATGAACACTTGTGCGTGAAATGGTGTGAGAAAGAAAGGCTTAGAGCGGTGGTAACATTCACAGAGGAAATGTCATTTCTCTGAAGGGGGCGGGGGGGCCGCTCTCCTTTATTCGATGAGATGGAGGAGCGAGTTAAAGAACGTGTGAAAGAGGTGATGCGGAGGATGGAGCAGGTCAAAGGGAAGATGGCGAGGGCAGAGAGATTGGTGTCAAATAAGAGGGGTTTATTTCACATGTAAAAGTTCTCTGGATTTCAACCCCACTCTATAATTTAACTCAGCTCTCGAGGCACGCTGTACAACAAGCCTGGTATCATTCCTCCGAGCTAAAAATACAGCACTTTAGAACGTCTAATGGGAATAATGAGGTACCTGAGAGTACATATTAAAACTGGTAATGGAGCCTTAAGCTTGAGCCTTGTCAACATGGTTTATTATCTCCGGTGAAAAGCAGACAAATTCTTGTTAGGCAGTTGTTTAACGTGGCCTCTAGCAAACTCAGCCCAAGCTGCTAATAATATGTGACAGACTGTCCTCTCAATATTATTACATTACAATACAATTTTTCTTCCAAGTTTCACCTACCGCAGAAAAAGTTGAAAGAGAATCTTTGCAACAATTTTAAAATTGACCTTGCTCCGTTCTGTCGACATTAATTCCTTTTACTTGAGATCTTTACAAAATAGACTGTTGCTCCGGGTTGCACAACCAATTTTCATGAAGTTACTCTGAAACAATAATCCTTAACACTCCAGAGATTGTCCAATGGCATTACTTTATTCATAACTTGACTTTTCCTTCATATATGTTCCATCTCAAAAGTGGGTCCAGTCTGAATGCAAAGCAAATGTCAGAGGAGGCGTGACTGCATACAAAGTCAATGTAGATGAGACATTTGCACTAAAGCGCACGTGTCCAACTCGAGGCTCGTGGGCCAAACCCGGCCCCTCGCTAATTTTGATTCAGCCTGCAAGAAAACAAGCAGAATTTGGGCAGATTTGTCAACTTTGAGAATCAAAAGATTCCCACCCAACCTGAGAGTCGGCACAATCACGCTGTGAAACAGGTTGTTGGGAGTCGGCAGCGTTTGAAAATGTAACCATCGTTTTGCTTGATTTGTTAAATATTATAATGGCTGACTTTTTTTTAGGGCTTCATGTGGACCAAATATGAGACATGCAATAATTCAGTCAATGTTGTGATTCTCATTTTTCAGTGTGGCTCTTAGTAAAAAGGAGTTTGACACCACTGCACTAAAGGCACAAACTGAGGCAGACACACACATGTGGGAGTGAAACATTAGCCTGCATGATTCACCTCGTTTTTTGTCGGAGAGGGTTCTGCAGAAAAACAGGAGAAATAATCCGACCGGTCTGGTGAATTGTGAGAGCTTATTGAGTCTGAGCTTTCAAAGAAACACACAGCGTATACAGGCACACTTCCACTCCCACACACGCGGTGCTAGCTAGTTAGCAAATGTACAGTGGGTACACACAGTATTTACCATCACACAAATACAGAGAAACGGACAGCATTTCCTTTACTCCCTCCCGTTTCCTCATTTCTTCCTCTTTTGCTTGTTTACAGCTGGTCATAACACTGGTGAACGTTTCCTGTTGTGCAGGGGCTGACACATTAAGGATCATCACCATTAACTAGGGGAGCACCCTATGGTATGTTCAAGGATCAGTTTCTGAATGCTTGTGGAGTTTTTGCCATAAAAATAAAATATTATGATCTGTACACTACTCATGTTATACACTTACATTATTATCTTTACATTGCCGTAATTCAAAGTACTTAAAACAGCTCCACTTTTCAAATCAGGAGCCGGCATTATCATTCTGAAATTGTACGTCTAACACCACAGGGACACAAGAAACTGCTGGGAACAAACCCATTGCACATTTGGAATACGTTTTAGTCTTAAAACGAGAAGAAATTATGGTTTCAATAAAATATGGGCTTTACAAACCATGATAGACAAGTTTGTAGACCTTATCTTCAAAGGCTTCTTTACCAGCCTCCACAAAGGGATTTTATGGAAACGAGTCTATAGCATTACAACTTTATAATATAAAATAAAAGCTCAAACAGGTCAATAGGGTGGTTGTCTGTCTGCTAACATCACAGCAATATACTGAGGAAATCCATCTGTAAATGATCTTAAATGCCATGGGCGAAGTAAAAGGACACCAGTCTAGACAGGACTTGTGCTTCAGTCAAAGAGAAGATGAAGCGAGCTAGTGAGGGACAGAAGATGAGGGGAATTTTTTTAAAGGGCGAGGACAGGAGTCCCAGTGTCCTCTCATGCTGTAACATGGTTGCAGTGTCTCCTCTGTCTTCTGTCAGTCAGCCTATGGAGCACTGAGCCTGTGTGAGCTACCGCCATTAAAGTGTGCTTCTTGCCTTGGGCTACTGGTGTGTACCACTCTATATTTTCTTCTTTATATTGCCCCCCCCCCCCCGACACACCCACACACACACCCACACACACACCACTGTTAAGATCTGTCTGGGTCCTCTGATCAAAGGAGAGTGAAGCAGGGGGCTTGGAAGGCATCTATGATTACTACTGCCTCAGGCAAGCCACCTAATTCCCTATGAGCCTTATCCTGCCACCATCATCATCATCATCAACATCATCATCATCATCATCAACTGCAATCAATAAGCTGCCACGAGGCCTTGTAGAAGCCACCAGTGAACATGTGTCAGACATAGCCAGACCCTCCTCCACTGCGCTGCGGAAGAGGGTCTGGCGATTCCACACAGCATCGCGGGATGGAAGAAAAACGTGTATGGGCAATTCTTCAAAACAATCACTATCGTCCCGGCCAGTGCTAGGCGGCGTACGGAGCTACAGCGGCCGTCGCCGTGGGAACTAGGAGCGGGAGGGTGTTGCAGCACCCCTAGCAAAAGGTCAAACAACTACAACCATCATTAAAAAAACAAATCAAAACTATTTTTAATAATAGAAATAGAAATAGAAAACTCAGATTGGGCAAATAGTCTAGCTAGCTGTCTGGGTTTACCCTGCAGAGATCTGAAGAGAAGTTGACCACAGTCCTCAGAAACCCACCGGAGTTTAGAATGCCAACACAGAGAAAGCCGAAGGTAACAGACATCCGGCCGAACAGCGTGAAATCAGCCGAAATTCCCAGACCAGAACACTAGAACAATCCCGGGAGTAGAACGTCATGAATACAGTCTAGGCATACATATACTCAATACACAAGTAGGGATTAATCAGAAAAAGGCATGTACATTACTGTGTACCAGTTGGGTCAGTGCTGTGCAGTGCAGTCTGTATCTGATGGATAACATAAATACAGGGGGGGGGGGGGGGGGGGGGGGGGGGGGGGGGGGGGGGGATGCACACACCTCTGACATGATGGAGTCAAAGTGTCAGAACCTGAAAACTGCATTGAGCAAAACTTTGTTACTGTATTAAAGTGGGGGGAAAATGTACTTAAGTATGTATTGTTCATTCGTTTATGTGTCTAAAGCCCTTCATCAGTCTGGTATTATTATTATTATTATTATTATTATTATTTTTATTATTGTAAACTGTATTTCTGTGTGGATTTTTTTTTTCTTTGCAATAGGTGCATCCATAAAATTGAGAGATAAATATATATATATATATATATATATTTTTATATTCCAGTGATCTTGTAATGTTGTCAGGGCCTGTTCGAGATGAGCTTTGTTAAGGAGAGAGCTGTGCTCTAGCCCCTTGCTTTTATTAAAGACCTGTTGCAAACAAAGCGCTGATAATGCGATGATAAATCAGTTTAATTGTCCTTATTCTTTTTACATTATTTGGTTTTTTAAAAGCTTCCATTGTGAAGCAGCTACGTTTAGGAAAAGTTGGGTTTTCCTCAGCAGCAACTTAACACAACTCCCACAACAGTTAAATAAAGCACACAGCTGAAAGTACAAACATATGGAAATGGCTCCTATCTGAAACCGGTCCCGGTTCCCTTTGCTGGCGCTCGGGAGAGGAACTCCTGTGTGACGGGGAAATGACGAGAGACCCACGTTTGATAAATCGTACAGACTGTGCCCACATGCTGTCCACGCTTCACTGAGATCCAAGCTCAATGTGAGCCTGGCCACCTCGGCGTGTGGTCTGGCTGACACAGACGTGATGGTTAACGCTTCCTGGCGTGACAAAAGTTAAAGTCTGACACACTGGTGGAAACAAAACAAACAGAAATAAATGCATCTATACAACCAATGCTACAACACACAAAGTTGCCAGATAGAAAGAAAGAATACAGGGGGGGGGGGGGGGGGGGGGGGAGATCCAAGAGGAGCAGGATTTGTAGAGTAACATCACCATGCTTTACTGAGCCCATTTCTTCCTAATATATTTCCAGCCAGTGTCTAGAACAGCAGTCATGGGCGCCAACTCAGCTACACAACTAACATGTTCATTGCACAGCCAATACTGCCGCATCTGTACTTTCAGTTAAAATGCCATCTCATTTCCATTCCCCTTCATCTTCCCCTCCCACTCCGCCTACTCTGACTCCGTTAATGCCATCACCTGATCTGCCATCTGATTTAATGTGAAAATATCAAAGGAGCACATGACTACATACTCACACATTTATAAACACATGTGCATGTTCAGATACACCAAGGTTGTGAATAATTTATCAAGAGGCAGGTTTCCTCTAACAAGGCCAAAAATCTCATCTAAAGTCAGTTTGCAGCTCCAAGTGAAAACAGGTTTTTAAAAATACAAACTTTCAATGCAAGCGTTGTGCAGTTCAACCTTTCCAGTTCACGTTTTCCCCTTACTTACAAATGACGCACGTGTTTTGTCTTGTGTGTGGACATGAAATTGAGGTGAAGATAATTTAAAACTGATCTGCAGCTAGATCTTCTGTCAGCTGTGTCCTGGGGAGTAGAGATGATAAGGGATAGGCAGCAGACTTATCAACATCAAGGGGGTTTATCCACTTCGGAGCACGAATACTCAGCAGACGTCATGGCAACAGGCTAACGCAAAGGTGACATTTTTGGCCTGAGTGGGGTTTCCCACAATCCGGTGGCTTTGCGCTCTGGGGAGTACAACTTTGTAATGCAAATGTCATTTTCATCAGCTACTAGATTGATTTTCTTTGCCACCAGTGGGAATTTTGGCTTAACGGTGGCGTTAGAAGAAATGTCGGGGGGGTCGCCAAATATCATGGATTCATGAAAGAAAGGTCAGAGGGATCGCTGCGAATATCCAAACCTGGGTTCTATGAAACAACCGGCCATCTGCTTTCAAAATCATCTGTGAAAGGCCAAAGTGGTGTTTCAGTGAAACGTTTGACCTGAAAATGGTGGGAAAGGGAACAGGTTAACAAATTCTATTGAAGCTATTCATTGAATTATTTTGTTTGAGTGGTGAATTGAGAAAACCCCTGAAACACACCAAGGCAAATCCTTTAATATTTCATTTCTTGGCAAATATCTGTCCACACTGCAAGACTGACAAAACACCCCCTTTAAGAAGATCCCCTTTCAAAACAAATTACACAGCTGAAAGCTGAGTGACAGCAACCGGGGTGCTTGCACATGAATCATATTCATTCAAAACAACTGTGTGGATCCGGATATGTGCGCCTTTCATTACAACCATGGCGCCAGTCTTAACTATGGGTTCAACTGCCTCACACACCATGCATCGGTGCTGAGGCGATGAGAGCAACACAACCAGCGATGTTGGGTGACGGCACTTCTTGTTGAGGATTTTTTTTTTTTTTTTTCTTTTAAATGAGGCTAGCTCGCCCCTACCTCATAATTATCCCGTCCTCTCTCCCTCCTTGCCGTGCACTGACCCCCTCCCCTACCCCCACCCCCAAATCCTTCGTGTCGGTTATTGGCTGGAACGCTGGAAGACTTATCTTTGGTATTGCAGGTTGGCGCAGTGTTCTGGGGACCGGCAGCTCGCGGGTAGTGAGGTATTTTTTACAGTGTGTTCTGGGGACAGGAAGCTCACAGATAGTGAGGTGTTTTTTTACAGTGTGTTCTGGGGACAGGAAGCTCACAGATAGTGAGGTATTTTTTTACAGAGTGTTCTGGGGACAGGAAGCTCACAGATAGTGAGGTGTTTTTTTACAGTGTGTTCTGGGGACAGGCAGCTCACAGATAGTGAGGTATTTTTTTGTACAGAGCGTTCTGGGGACAGGAAGCTCACAGATAGTGAGGTGTTTTTTTACAGTATATTCGGGGGACAGGAAGCTCACAGATAGTGAGTTTTTTTTTACAGTGTGTTCTGGGGACAGACAGCTCACAGATAGTGAGGTATTTTTTTGTACAGAGCGTTCTGGGGACAGGAAGCTCGCGGAGAGTGAGGAGTTGTTTTTTTACAGTGTGTTCTGGGGTTCGCTGACAGTGAGGAGATGTTTGCTGTGTTTGACAAAAAATGTTGTAGCCTAAAAAACGTACGCCATCACTAAGAGCACCTTTAATCAGACCATATTCATTTGTAAAGCCATTCATTACGAGTGTATCTTAGAGAGAAAAAAAGAAGCATTTGTTCGTTGATGTGTCCTTGGATAATATACATTTGTGTGCTTAATTGTGTGTGCGACTTCCCCCGGTCCCAGAAGACTCATCAGCTCCGTCTACTTGTCTCTTACTCCCAAATCCTTTGGTATCTCTCAAGTGAGCGCTGATTTATCTCACTTGCTCAGGCCTCCATTAAAAGCGGAAGCCAAATAATTACTTAAGGTTAAATGGCTGCTTGAGCAGCACATAAAGCTCTCGATCGCCTTGACTCGACCCCCCCCCCACCCAACACATCATTCAATAAGGCATTTGCATGTCTTTTTTGTTAACTTTTGTCCTCTACCAAAGACTAGCGGGGCTGGCAGAGGAGATCAAAACGCTTCAAAGTTCCAGGCTCGGGAGATGAATGTCAATGACAGATGATGTATTGACTGCTTGGTCCAATTCATCCTGCTTGGAGGACATATTGAGGCGTGATGTGAAATACAGGTTGTTAGATCCGGGAGATAGTGGCTGAACGGAAGGAAAATGCATTTGTCTTTTTTTTCGGTTTCTATGTTAATAATAGTAAACAAACTGCTTAGTTCCTTGTGAATGATGTCCAAGCAAGTGGAACGAACACACACACATTTTACAGCATGTGGACCCCGTTTGTTCACACCTCAGAGAAGCCCGAGCGTTGAGATCATTTTCATTTTGTTTGTACACTCAATTAAGCAATGTAACTCATAATCACGATTATTTTTGGTTCAATATTGAAATCACAATTATTTAACATGAGTACTCCTTGACTTTTGCTAAGAGGTTGCCATTACTAAATTCATAAAACATTAAAGCAGTTACATCAACAGTAAAAACAAAACAAAAAAGCACGTTGAACTGTGAACTGTCCCTCAACACTTGTTTTCATTCGGAACAAAAGAGCCTAAATAAGAGTTTACTTTCAAACCGCAATGTGCAAAATAATTGCTTTCCTTGATTACTCAGTTTTTGTCATTGTTCGTAATCCTAGTTACAAATCTGATTAATTGCACAGCGTGCATTGTCAGAATATCCCGGTGCTACGTGTTGTGATTCATTATGAGCAGACATCGGATGGAGAAAGCCAGATTATGAAGTTGGCTGGGGATGAAAACATTTCTTTTTGCTCGTGCTGCTGAGTTACGAGGAAGGACAGAGGTTGTGTGCTGCTCTCTGAGGCGGGGGCCACCTGTCACCTGGTTCATTCACAATGAGTAATTACATTAGATCCAGACCCTAAACTCCCGAGGCTAAAACCCATGCCCTCTCTTTCCTCTCTCTCTCTCTCTCTTACTCTCACAGGACACAGAGGGGATTACAGCTCAGGATCCAGGGTCATGCTCACTGAAGAGCAGGACAAAGGCCAGAAGCTCCTCTACCGGGAGGAGAATTAGTTAGGAATGGATGGAAGGAGGAAGAATATAGAAATCCCACAAAAACCAGTGGACATGCAAGGAGAAAAGAATGTACAGGAGGGGCGAGAGAATGAAAGCCTTAATGAAGTGTTCAAGTGAACACATTGAACAGAGCCCTGTAGCTCGTTGATTCCTGGTGTACCAGGGACAAAACAAGCCTTCAAAATAAAAGCGTTGCTCTTGTCTGAATTATTACCTTTTAAATTGTAAGCACTTCTCACTAAAAGGTATTGCTAAAAGACATCTGCATTAACAGTCTTGCATTGCAACAAGGCTGTGGAGGAGGGTCTGGCTAGTCCACACCCTCCTGCACAAGGCTGTGGAGGAGGGTCAGGCTAGTCCACACCCTCCTGCACAAGGCTATGGAGGAGGGTCAGGCTAGTCCACACCCTCCTGCACAAGGCTGTGGAGGAGGGTCAGGCTAGTCCACACCCTCCTGCACAAGGCTGTGGAGGAGGGTCTGGCTAGTCCACACCCTCCTCCACAAGGCTGTGGAGGAGGGTGTGGACTAGCCTGACCCTCCTCCACAAGGCTGTGGAGGAGGGTCAGGCTAGTCCACACCCTCCTCCTGGCTAGTCCACACAGCATTTGGGAATTGGAGAAAAATGAACTCTGGTTTACTGGAAAGTTTACTTTTTACATGGTTCCATTGACAAGACCAAAGTGATCTGTGTGTTTTGTCATTGTGAACTGAGCTATCAGTTCTGGATGTACCCAGCAGAGATCTTAGGAGCAGTTAACCATAGTCCTCAGAAATGCAGCCGAGGTTAGAGTCTCAACACAAAGAAAGCGGAAGGTAACGGACATCCTGCCGAAAAGAGTGAAGTCGAGCAGAATTTCCAGCGCAATCGGAGCAATCCTGGAAGTGGAACGTAGAGGACATAGACTATGTGCATTGTGTTATCTTATCTCCGCTGACTTGTTTCTGAAGCTTTCAACAACATCTCGTGCTCTTCCTCAAGGAGTTGCTCCGTTGTCACGGAGATGGTTTAGTTGTTAACGTGTAATCTGAGGTACAAACTAAAAGTGCTGACACACCAACCCGATCATCGGCCGTTGGACAGTCCGGCGAGGTCGGTGACTCGAGTCTGTTTGGTGTGCCGGCCGATTTGACGTGTTGAATCGGGGGGCGGACTCAACGAGCAATCTGATTGGTGGGGTGCTAACCCGGAAATGACGAGCGGGATGAGCGAGACAAACTATACAAAATATGACTAAAATATTTGAAACTGACCTTTGTCGATCTGAAAACAAGACAGAATCAGCTATGGCCTATTTCTCGCTTAAAATATTTTCAGCGGTGGACTAGTTTGGTTGTTTTTTTGATATTCCGGAGAAGCCAGACTTTCTCTGAGCAACAGCATCACAGATTAGCACCGCCCGCTGTTATGGCAACGTATTACGTATCGCGCACGTGCAGAACATAATCTCGAGTCGGCGTTGCTTCGGTGCGTTCCGATGCATTTTTGTACCAACTCAGGGTCAATCTGGTTGCGTTTACCACCGCCGGGTTGGTGTGTCAGAGCCTCCACGCGACCACCTGATATCAAGTGACAAAAAGGTCCTGCTCAGTTACCCATCCGCTGGGGAAGTAAGTTGGACCTTGAGTTGTTATTTTGTGGCCGAGTAAATTAGCATCTGTCCGTTTAAAAACAAAAACAAAATCTGCTGTCAATATCAAAATCGACTCTGATTATGGATATATTTATTATTCACTCATTTACATTTATTTCATGGTATTTTCTGATCCAATATGTTGTCAGTCTTGAGAGATTGTGCTGTGTTTTTCATGGTGTTGCTAAATATCCAAAGCATATTTTACTTTGAACCTTTTTTTAACTTTCAACTCCATTTCCTAGCTTGTGATTTCGCCTGTGCTGGGCTGCACACAGGCGCTGTTTCCAATGTTTAGCTCATTAGCCTCCAGGCTAATAAGTCATTTTAACCTGGTATATTTGAGCTTGGGAAAAAACAATCATAACTGCATCCTGAGCTCTCCAACTAATCTGAACTGCGGCTGACGAGCCTACTCTAGCAATTACATCACGTTCACTGCCATTATCATCAGACTTCTTTTATATCCATCACACACACACACACACACACACACAACCCCAGCGTATATGCAGGTCCCAACACCCCCTCATAATGTTCTCTATTTGTTTAGTAATTTCATGACTGGCTACCCCTCCTACTCTGGGGCATCTCTCTGTTAGGGCCCGCTGTATGTGTGCATTTGTGCTTATCAAATCATGTAACATCACCTCACTATATACCCACTTACTTTATAACTCTTCTCCCCAGCAACAGCTATCTACTAAATGCCTCAAACCCATTGCCCACATGTATGCACACTCTTGTCCATCTAGCATCCATAAACCAGGGACATTTTTGTCCCTATGTGGTTGTCCAGGCGGTACAAGCAGACTTTGTAGCCCTGTAAAACTAAAAACCTCTTTGAAGAATTAATATTGACAAGGAAATAGGCGTTTTCCTGCTCTGATGCACTGACGTATCACGTCAGCCGGATGATCGGCAGCAACAAACGTGAAGAAGTGTGAGTTTTGCATATGGATTTATAATTTCTTTTCCTTAAGGGCATTTATTATTAACCGAGAAAGGACAGTTAAATGTGTAGTTTTTTAGAGAGACTGCTATGCAATACCCCACTTGTTTATATATTTTTGTCAGCATTAAAAAAATAAGCAGACATGAATACAATTACTCAAATGTTTGGAGAGGTTTGAGAAGTTGTTGACAAGAACGAGCGGCCTAATGCATCTAATCATATAATACTCATGTAGTCATATAACCATTCCAATGACACCAAAGCTGTTCAGTTAAGGTAAATTAAGCTAAAAAAACTGCATAGTTCCCCTTTAAGCAGGTCTTTTTGATATGTTTAGTTGATAAGAAGAGACATGATTCATAGTGATTCATTTCACGAAATGGATGGAAAACCTTTGTACTATGTTTTAGTCTTCAGTTATTTTGTTTAAAGTACAGAAAATATTAGTCAAAAAGTTTAATTGGCAACAGGTGTCCTGTAAAGATACCTTATTTATTTTTCATAAATTGTGTCCTGTGGTTTTATTTCCCTGGAATGAACAGTATACTTTTGGCATTGGCACTGTTTTAAATCCTCCAAATAAAGAATGGACAAAAAAATGGCAATCAAACAAGATTGCCACATCCTCAGAAATGTTGACACAAAAGAGAAAGGCAGCCTTACTTTGTGAAGAAAAAAAAATAACCATGAGACACACACACACACACACATCTGGGACACGGTCTACCTGTTTTACAGTGATGTTCAGGTTCATTTAAATCAAAATATCTGTTGACTGTTGATCGCTCAGGCAATTATTCAGGTGTCACAACTGCCATAGCACTCAATGTTAAACTTGCAGACATTTGGCCTGCTTCTAAAATAATTCATCCCTGCAGAGCCTTCCAAGTGTACTTGGTGGTTTTTCCACACCTCAAGCCCATTCTAGCCTCGAACACATGATCAAAACCAATTTCCCAGACACGTCATGGTGAGCAAAACCCCATTAGCATTCCTCTTATGTAGCACTACCAACACAGTTTGTGCTGTGTCTGAATGTTTGCATAGCATAATACACATAAAATCACTACTATCAGTGTCTCTGCCTAGCTCTACCTGGAGTTCCTCTGCCATTCACATCAGAATATGTATGTGGACCGCTTAAATGAACCAGAAAGATAGCTGCAGTGACACAGGGAATGATCTATCTAACAGACATGCCACCCATGTGATTAATAAATCCCCTCCATTACTCGCTCTCAGTATATTCAGACCAGTGCACTTCCGAGCCATGGGTTAAATTTGCATTTGTGCATGTTTAACATGTGCTTACAATAAACTAAAATTGGATTTGAAGCTTGATTGTTTCAGCTTTCTACACAAACGGCGGGGGATATACACTTTGGCTGGGATGGGCTGAGTCGTGCCTTGGAGTGAGGTTCCTAACCCAGGGAGAGGCCTGGCTTTGGGGGGGTGTGGAAGGTGGTGAGGTGGAAGGCTGTAGAAGCAGAGAGTTCTTCAAATCCACATCTAACCGACAGGTGTTAGCAACAGTGCCTCAGTTTCACTCTGCAGCGTTCAGTACAAATTCACCAAATTACTTCACACCTTCCTTCACTCTCTTTCCCTCACTTAGTCATTCCAGCACAGGAACACTGACACACACACACACACACACACACACACACACACACACACACACACACGCACACCTGCCTCCCTCTCATTGCCATCAAACCTTGGCTCGCTTTCAGTCGCTGTTTATTTGAGTGGCAGAATTCTTTTCGATTTAGCAGTCTGACACACTGACATATGAGTCACTCAACCCCCCCCCCCCCCCCACACACAAAGAAAGACAAACACGAGCCTTTGTCTCTTGCTTCACATCAATTCAAGGCCCCTAGTCCTCACCAAATGTCTTTTTAATGAAAACTGCTTTGTCTCATCACTCAGTGAGTGTCTAATGGCTCCTGTATCGCTGCAGGTACCAGAGAGAGGCAGGGATTTCTGACACCAGGACGCAGAACTTAGGACCAAGACACACACACACACGCACACACACACACACACACACACACACTCGCTCACAGCACTTGATATTTCCGCCTTGCTGAGAATCTTACAATTCCAGATGTGCATGCAATTAGTTTGGCTTCTCTTGCTACCATGACGATCTGGAACAGTGCAGGTTGTTAGAACAAGATATTTCTATCATCATCATGAGAGACTGGGAGGTGTGAAAAAAATGACAAGGGAACAGGAACAGCAGCTTTCAATAAAACGAGGTGGCTAATGAGAAGGAAGGCTTAAAAATCAGACTACATAAATGAAAGTAAAGTCATATCACACATAATCACGGCAAGTGAAAACTGCATCCGCTATAACTTGATTGCACTGTATATGCCAATCAAGGCACACAGGCTCAAATCAGAGTTCCCACCCCCTTTTTCCTTCTCTACCCTCTCCTGTTTTTTCTCTTCCAATGGCCTCTCCTCTTCTCCCAACTCCCCCTCCGTTCATGTTCTTTCCTTTCCTCCCCTCACCTGCCCCTCCCCTCCCTTTACTGGACTCTCTTCTCGGAGTGGAGGATTTGCTTGCTGATCCTGATCCCACACACAAAAGGAGGGTGGATAATCAGCTTCCTCTCTCATCCGGCCTGAATCGGTCCTCTTCAGAATTCCCACGCGATGCCATGCCTTCCAAAAGTGGACTGTTACCCATTATCCCTCATCTACTCAGCCACTCATCCCTAATCTTTGGCTCTCTTAGCCCCGCTCCTGGTTTCTGTGGGTCCGCATTCCCAAGCCAGCAGTCACAGGACATGCACTATTCAGTTTGAGGCAAGGTTACGGTTTTGGGGTTGCTTAAGCCCCATTCACACCGGATTAGTAGTCCCTCGTGACCTTTAGTCATTTGTAATAACTACAGAGGTTGTCTGTGATCTTGATCCCATGCGAATCAGCCATGTCTGTAATCTGTTAAGTAAAAATTTCCCCGCAAATGACCTACCATATTTCGCTGAACAACGAGGTCACGTGATATTTGTCCCGTGTCAAACGACATGTCTGTGATTTAGCAGGGTCGTGTATCATATTGTCAAGGTTTTTTTCCCTGTGCGCTTTTTTATCTATCTAGCCAAGTCGGATACGGAATCACGAGGGGGCCCCCCTTTCATGACCAACCTAATCTAGAGCACTGCCCAACCAGAGACCTCTGTCCCCGAGTGGACGTGCTCCCTGCGGCCCGGCCCGAGGTCTGAGGGTGAAGATGTGTGGACCGGGCCGCTGTGGCGGGGATAGGGTATGCGCCTTTGGTGAACCTCTACCAGCCCTGGCCCAAAAAGATAAGGAACCTCGGCCCAAGTGCGGTGCGGCGGCCACGCCCAGGCTGGCCTCTGCGCCTCCAGGTACCCAACTCTCGGGTATAGATATGCTAGTAAATTCGGGTAAAAGCAAGCTTAGCTTATCCCGTGTGAATACACCACACAAAACTCAGATGTGGTGGTGGTAGTGTGAGGGTGGGATTTCTAAACCAAACAAGGTCCCCATGTAATACTCATCCTGTGCAAATAGGGCTCTCAATGACCAAGAACACATGGGGTCGAACATTGTAGAGAGAACACTGTATTTTCAATCAACTCATGATTGTCAATCAGCAGCTGTAGTGGTTTCACTTGGGAGAGGGAGCTTTGCTGTTAATCGGGCCTGTTTCGAGTCATACTGTAGAATAAAGCGACTGCTGGTAAATGAAGCAACAAGACTAAAGCAGATCCTGAGTCTGTACTAAATTCACACTGAAAAAGTAACAAGAAAATGCTTCAAACCGTGGGAGGACAAAAAATGCTAGATTTTTGAGTGTGCTGCTGATACACTCTACTGTCCTACAGTACATTACACAGAACATGGACTGGCTTCTAAAAACTGGAAAAGTAAACAACCACCAACTAATTACAGTACGTACCTATGGAGGTGAGACACATCCAAACACACAGACCTCAGCCAAGGCATGCCCTATTTCACAATGTTACTGCAGTGTGAATCTGGAACTCATTTCTTTTTTGAAACTCATTATTCCAACAACACATGTAGGAGCGGTCAGCAAAACAACGAGCATTCGTTCGTAGTGTCACAATAATTCCGTTTCTTCATTCTATAACTGCAACAGAAACAGAAATAAATTTGTCTTAAACAAAGAAATAAATGCTTGTCTCACAAAATGCAGTTGAAAAGTAATTTTTCCTTCCACTCTCTAGTCACACACACACACACACACACACACACACACACACAAACACACACACACAAACACACACACACCTTGCTCAGGTGAGGTCCAAACATAGGGTAACACCCCCTGACATCATCATCATCATCATCATCATCACCGTTAACATCACATCAACATAATCAACATCATTTGTAACCAGCATTATCCAAATATAGGTATCAGTATAATTATAAATCACATGCATGTGAAAAGGAGAAAACTAAAATCAGTGTAATGGCTTCAACACCACATGACTGCAGCACAAATGCCCTGTCTCACAATGTTAACGAAAGCAAAAAGTGATTTATATGAACAACTCATGATTCTGGGCTGCTCCGAAATGTACTGGGTTCTTCCTTGGCCTATGCTACACCCTTGCACCAAAACTGCATCTCATGGCCCCTTTGATCGCACGTTGACTACCCGGCTGAACCGGAACTTGCTCTGTCCCTCCTCGGTGAAGGTCATCTCAGAACTCTGATTTCCGCCCCGTGGAGCGAGCATCGAGTCGGATCATCGAGGAGCTCTGGGCGAGGATACATGAGAGCCGCCTTCCTAGAAGCTGTGCAGCTGGACGAGTTGTTAACTTCACTCAAACAGCTGACAAATTCATGCAACACTTTAGAGGAAAGGATGTCTCATCCCTCTAAAACAAGTTAGCTCGTTGCCGCTCTCTTTCAAAAAAACTATTATCCATTGTATTTGGCATGGATCCTACTTACAGTCACTTCAACTGTAAAGACTGTTTTTTTACTGCATATTGTGTTTATATCATAAACACATTTTGAACAGGGTCTACTTAAAATCTTTGTGCAGGCTGAGACGAATTCTGCTGTTTCTTTCATTGCAAAGTATTTTATAGGAGGTTTGTTGACTATAATCCCCCTCAAGGTATGCTTCAACGATGACACAAACAAAACGACGATGGAAGATGAAAGTTGGAGTTTTGGCTGGAAACAACAGATCTTCTAAGATATCTATTTAAAAGAAGGTGTGTGAGTAGTTAATTTATTCCCCAGAGTCAGGGAACATGTGTGCAAACTGCTTTTTAAACACCGAATGTGTGTGTATTCTTCCTGCAGACAACCGGCTCCCAGGAGCACCGCCTCGTGTTCTTAGTTTAAATGAGCATGCGTCGTCGACTTTTAAGTCAAACCTCCGACCTCCTGCTCGTCTCCCGCTATAGTTCCTCCTACTGAGTGCTTTTACATTTTCCTCCTCTTCCCACATTTAAAGAGGGAACCTGTTTGTTATCGATTCTCTTTTGCTCTCATCTGTTTTTCTGCTTTTGTGTTGTGCGCTGCTTAAACTGGCTGCTTTCTATATGTTTTTGTTCTTTTTCTTCCATCCTACTCTCACTCAGCTATCATAGAAAAAGGAGCTTACACATTGTTTCATACTTCTTCACACATTGAAAGTGTAAACAGATGACGAAACTTTGTCTGTTGCACATTAGAAGACACTAAGTTTTCCAAAAGCAATCAAGCCTGGACAGATCTTGAGGTCTTATTGAGTGATAGTGTTCTTGTTTTTGTCACACAAAGTGTGTAAAAGGCAGAATGAGAGAGAATGCTATAGTAGAAAGAGGAGTGCATGGTGTGTGTGTGTGTGTGTGTGTGTGTGTGGGGAACATTACTGATTCATACAGGCCTCTGATCCCTAGCTGTATGAGAGAAAAGCCCCCCCTCTATCTTCTCTGACTTCACATTTCAAAATTCATTGCCGGGCTGTCGGTATTCCTCAGACCGAGCTCCATGAAGAATCAACTATCTCATTCCCCCATCAATGAGTCGTCACTGTCACACCCGAGGCCGGATTTTATCAGCACAGCCACAGAAAGCTTGAGTGGGCTTGAGTGTGCTTGTGTGTGTGTGTGTGTGTGTGTGTGTGTGTGTGTGTGTGTGTGTGTGTGTGTGTGTGTGTCTGTGTTTACGTGCTAGACAGTAAGTGAGCGTGTGAATTTGCCAATTCAAGAGATGATCAACCGTCATAACCACCTCTGAAAGGATGATTTTGAGAGATTTTTTTTTTGTGTGTAGCCTATTGTTTTTGAGACAAAAGAAGAACTTATTTTGATTGCATCCTGATTGCAGCAAAAGAATAAAGGCTTCTAGTCTGAAAGCTTTAAATAATTTAGGGGGATAGTTTGATATTGCAGCCAGACTACAGATAGATTTGATGTAGGTCCAGCTCTTACACAGACGCTCCCAGAAATCAAAGCCCTCTTTGACGTGCCTGGACATGACAGAAGTCCTTGATGGGATCATAAGAGAAGGCTTGGATCAATACACCCATATTGACTCAAAATCCACTCACCTGGGACCCTGTCCGTCAGACGGAGAAAAAAAGAGATGATGTTTGATAGCATCATTCTTTTTTTCCGTCTGTTGTCCAGATCCCCAACGTGGCAATGAATGAGGAAAGGTAGTACAGAGAGGCGGGCCAATGTAGTCCTTCAAATCAGAAGGACTTCAAGCTTCTTCTTTTTGTTTTAAGTGGGCTTTGATGGCTCGCTCAGATGAAACAGGCTGAGTTCACGGACAATTTTAGGGATGAGTTCTGACTGTATCAGCTGCGAAACGATAACTAATCTGAAGGACAAGGCGCCTTCAGTGAAGCAGCAGTTAGCACGACATCAAACCCAGCACTCCGCTGCTTTGTCTTGATCTCTCAGGCATTCCTGTCGGCTGTGTAGGTGGGAGAGGATCGGGGAAAGACAAGTCGATATCTCCTCTCCTGGCGCCTCCCACCGACATCTGAGAATATAAATCACTTGTTTCCATTCTCTCATCTGTGTTCTTCAGGGCTTATTTTCTTCTTTTAAAAAGCCTTTGTCTTACAATTATGAACGCTGGCTCACCTATTTGTTTCCATCTAACACTTACAAACTACCTTCTCTGAAAGAAAAAAAAAAAAAGAGGTTGTTTCTCAGTTTGAAATATCACCTCAGCTTTCAGACACAGGCAAACAAATTGGCTCCAATCCGAGCTGATTGTCATGCACAAATTGAAATGATCGATTGCCGTGGTGGCTTTCTCGATTATCTGCAGGAGGCTTACACGCTGACTGGTTTTTTGAAATTGCAATCTTATAAAAAGTATTTCAATCTGTTGGTATTTTCTCCTGGGGATAACGACTCGGATAGTGACACAAGGTACGACAGATCAGATAGTGATTAAGAGAATGAGCAGTTTAGTAAGGCCTGACTCGTTTTGTTGAAAAACGAGTGGCTTTTCATTTCAGTTTTACCGCATTTGTAAACAAAATACTGGAGGGAAAAGTATTCTACCAAAAGAAAAAGTTGTAATAAGTTGATTTACAAGAAAATAGCAGTGGTCCCACCTCCACAACAACAACTGATTAAAAAGGTAAACAGGTATGGTAGAAGCAGGATGTGGGAGTTACATTTCGAGCACAACCCATAACCAAAGGCAGCCCGTTCAGCCTCTGTGTCATTTTTAGTCTCGTAATGTTTCAGCACTAAAGCGCTGGTGTCGCCTCGCTGTGAATGCCATTCTCAAATCTGTCCCAGTTGTCCCGTACGTCAGCCTCGGCGCTCTAGATAATCTCATGGGACTTCTATCACACAGGTGCCGTTGCTTATTTATCCTCCTCTCAACACATTCACTGCCCCCAGCGAGCACCGCTTCCACCGGCTAACTATCTGTCACTACACGCTAACAGAGCTTCGCGTCCGCTGTCCCTGGCTCGCAACATCCCCCCCTCCCCCCAAAGACCCTCCAGCCTCGTTCGGGGCTGCGATAGCTGGCCTGCTAGTCTGTGTGATCTTCACTGCAGGCGCTCCTCACTCCACTGTTCTCTACAGCTGACAGGTGTGTGATAAAAATAAACGTCCCATAAGCCAGTGCTGCCCCGAACACTGAGTCAAAGAGATCTCCATTTTTAGAGAAAGCACAGGACTTTGGTTTCTGCTAATTTCACTCTCTTTCTGATCTACTTGCCTGTTTAATATGAACAGACAGAGGGCTAGAGATTAATCTGGAAACTGAAAAATATGCGAGACTCCTAAAGAGGGAGTGGGCCTAAGCCCCGGAGCTGAAACAAATCACCTGAGGCAGAGTACAAGTCTACTTTGTACTTTGAGACTTTTTTCCCCCTTCAATGTCTATTTTAGTCATGAATAGGTATGAGAGGAAAATGAGGTATTTCCTTTAATTAGAAATCCCAGGTACAAGAGAATGTGATCTTTTTGTTCTTTGCCTAATTAGGCTGCATGTATCTAGAAATATGCATTGTGTTCTTACCTGAGTGTAAGTTTGGGCCACCCTTAAGGGGTTGACCTAGTAAAAGTTAAAGGGATAGCGCATGCATGTGTGTGCGTGCGTGCGTGTCTAAGTGTGGATGTGGATGTGAACGAGTGCGTGAAAACTTTCGACAGCCGTTCAAAGTGAGAAGCGGGGAGCGTGTTTTGACAAAAAAGTCACGGCTGTGTCTGGGAAATGGCAAGTAAAGCAAGAAAATGTCAATTCCCAATGTGGAAAACCACGTAATGACTCTCTCAGAGGAAAAGGGTAACACACACACACACACACATAAAACCGCATGGACACACACTTCTATACCTTCATCTGCCCCTCAACAGACAGCAGGTCTTTGGGGAGTCCTGACAAGAGGTGGGGTGTGCGTGTGCGTACTTTTGTGTGTTTTATCCTTCGACTCACCTGTCTCGTCTAACCAGGTAGTTCTGTGAAGGTTAAGATAAGGAGATCTACTTTCTCAGACAGACAGGAGAAACAAAAAAAGAGGCAGGGAGATTTGTCAAGTTTGTTGTTAAGGTTTTGACAAATACTGCAGCTGACCCAAGCTGTTCCAGCTTATCAAAAGCATGCCCTCAAACTGTTGGTACTTCTGTCTATCCACATGTTCGCTGACTCCTCTCTGCTCCTTCCTCTGCAGTTCAGTAGACAGTGATGCTGTAGGGCCGGGATAGTCGGTGTGTTTACTTGCACTTAGGTAACCTGGTTACTGTCGGCTTTCTGAAGTAACTAGAGTTCTTAAGATTATGTAAATTACAAACAGAGTTTATTGGCGCTCGAAACGAAAGCCTCTCAAAATGTGACGAAAATCTTTTAAACTGACTTTTGTCGATCTAAAATGAAGAGACTCAGCAACTGCACGGCCTATTTTTTGCTTGAATGTGTGTTCGTCCAATCAGCTGCCGGTCTTATTTTTTTTGGGCAACAATACAGATTAGGCGATTAGAGAGATATATTACGTCTCGTGCAGAACGCACACTCCAGTGTGTTCCCAGGCACTTTTTGACCAACTCAAGGAGACAGTCAGTCCAACTGCCTTTTGGTGTGTTGGACCAGGAATATGGGTTATATGGGTTTAACACAGTTAATGTTCTAGTGGAGAAAAACAACTACGGCTTTTTTACTCTTTTTTTTTTACAGTAGTCTTATTACATGATCGGACAAAGACAGAGGGCCATAGGTATCATGTTTGGCCTCCGACAGTGACTTTTGGGGTGAAATAATCAGTCTAAAAAGGCAAACGATTAAGGCCTTACAACATTTCTACTTGTTACATGGTTTTCCTGGCCATCCTAAAACCATCAAAACTTATTTTTCATAACTTGATCAATGTGTAGGTACTGCTTTGCTACATAACCGTGTTCCTAACAAGTCGACTACTAGTCAGCTAATAACAACTGTAGTCCTAGTTACGTAGCATGCATGCCTTTACGGTGGGAGGGAACTGGAGCACCTGGAGGCGACCCCACAAACACGGGGAGAACATGCAAACTCCTCACAGAAAGGCTATAGAAATATACATACAAACACATATATTTCATATACATATATTTCATATACAGTACATACATGCATACACACATGTACATATACACACACACATACTGTATATATATATATATATATATATATATAGCTGCATTATGTACTGTGAATCAATGTGTCTGTAGTATACAGTCTATCTGCAGAGTGCTGCACTGCCCTAAGTGTAAAAAAGACAGGCATGTTCTTTGAAGTTTCTACAGACCTACTGTATTGTCAACCTTGTGTCTCTTTCTACGAAAGCAGAGATGAGAGCACACCTTGATCTGTGACAGAGAAAATCATATCTAATGTGATCTAATGCGAGTAACTAACACATATCCTTGATCATATGTGAACTGATGTAGATAACAAGCGTGTCATCTTGAGGGTTGCAGTCACTGCAGTGTCATCCAGCCACATCACCATCGCCTCCTTCCCCTCGCTCCCTTTTCCTCATGTGTGTTTTTTATTCTTATTTTTATTTTTAAATCATACATATTACAAGGCCATGCTTTCTCCTTCCACCGAGCTGCAGACCTGAGCAGGGTCTGAGGGAAGCTGGGAAGCCGTAGAGAGCCTCTCAGGTCAAACCCTGAAGCAGTATGTTCTTCTCCAATAGTGGGGATGGCGAAAACTAGCTGCAGATTGACTTAATCCGTTTTATTAGTCAAGTATAAGTAGTTAAGATCAATTTCTTTTTAACTTAAAAATTAGGTATAATTCTTTATAAATTAGGTTTATTGACCATGAATTCCAAAAAGTAGTGTAAAACTAGTGGGAGTAAGTTGGTGTTAGTGAAAAAAATAAAACTAATAACGTCGGAAAAGTGATGAAAATGTATAAGTGGTCATCTTTTTGACCCGGGAGGACAACACAATGGTTAAAGATTTTAGTCAGTCAGTCAGGTTGTCAGTACAGTGAGTCCCTAAACCCAGTCCAGGTTTTTTGAGGTTGTGGGTGGATGGCCGGGGAGTAGCTGAAGTGGAGTAATCGGGAGTTTGCAGGAAGGTTGATCCAGAAGGAGAGGTCAATAGTGGACTTGTAAACATTTTGAAAGGGATTAAAACTGCTTTAGGCAAGGCAAGGCAAGGCAGCTTTATTTGTATAGCACATTTCAGCAACAGGGCAATTCAAAGTGCTTTACACA
>NC_048420.1:6493089-6499094 GCF_013103735.1 Etheostoma cragini | reverse complement strand
ATCGGTCTAGTAATATGTCATGGTCGACCGTGTCAAATGCAGCACTGAGATCAAGTAATACTAAGATTGAAATTTTTCGATTATCTGTGTTACGGTGGATGTCATTAAAGACTTTGACAAGAGCTTTGATCGCTTTGATCGGCGGAGCTTGTAGCTCCGCCGATCCTCTAACTGCCCCGTCACTAGGGCTGGGTACTGAATTCAATACTCAGGCACAGACTGAACTGCCTCTAAAATACAGAGCGTGGAAAAAATACTCATCAGTCAATATCCAATTTCAATACCTAAGTAGTAAACCTCATCGGCGTCAGTGAACCAATCAGCATGCTTCTACCAAGATCTAATAATGTTTGAGATTGGCTGTCTAACCACACACAGGAACTCTATGTTACACAGAGACGGCTCACATAGTATCAAAAAAAAAAAAAGATTTGTGCCTTAATGTGTAATTTCGCAATTCATAGTTTTATAGTCTTAATACTGGTATTGAATATTTTTTAACGATACCCAGCCCTACCCATCTGTCTCATTCCACTGAATTGGTGGAACTGAATTTGAGGGACAAATTGATGTGTTAGTCTGGACAGGGGCGGTGTGTGTGTGTGTCTAATTAAAACCTTAGAGTATGTCTTCAGGCCTGGTACATCGGCATGTGAATGCCAGTAGAGACATGTCATTGGAAATCTTTGCCCGTGCATGACTGTTTTCATCACACGATGAAGTTAGTGAACAGAATAATGATATGGTGTCTTTATCACTGGACTTAGTCAGTCAATCACCTGCCTTTCCAGCGGCCACACATATAGCATGTTGCCATTACCTTAATTAATTGGTATATCAAAGTCTGCACACACCATTTGTCTGACATAAAAAAATAAATGTACCGCTTATTTTGCATGCGTGTTGTTTTTGGATATATTGCTATGCAGTGGGACACAGGTCCATGCACTAAACATGAATTTGATTGTGTATGTGATTTTGCAAACATTTCTAAATAAGCTGATATATATTGTTTAACGTTATTGGAAAAATAAAAATCTAAGTTAGTATTAGCATTGTGATATTGACTTTAACCACTATGTTAATTTCTACTGGTCGATTCTAAAGTGGCTACTGTAAGCAAAGGTCATACGGTGCAACACAATTTATGTTTTAACTTTACATTTTTAGTAACATTTACCACATAAAAAAGCGTACTTCTTTGTACTACATTCTCCAACGTAATCCTACGAAACTAAATCAACCATGAACATACAAAATTATGTATTTAAAGCTGTAAAATATTATGTATAAACCTTAAACTGGTACAACTAGGATTGCAATAGGGTGAGATGTTCACTATACAATAACCATCTCAGGTAAACAATAGCAAAATTATGAAAAATTCCAAGCTGCAAAACCGTCGCCGAGACCTGAACCCCAGCCAACCATTAGAACTGAAATCAGACTGAAACTTAGTGGCGCTCGCAGGTTTTCATGGAGAAGGGAAGCTTTAGTTATTCCGCACCTCATGTGCAGGGAAAACTTTCAAACGCAGCAATGGTGCCAAGTGAGCTTAAGAGACATCTGGAGACAGAACACCCCGCGGTAGCCAACGAATATAATGGATGCTCACTTGAAGGACTGAAATGGGAAGCTAATTTCACTTCTGAACACAATGAAAGGACTACACTTTACCAATTGGCATACGCATGGAGGGATGAAGTTGGAGTGGTATCATGAAAAAATAATTGCTATGAGGGGTGCCATGGTTTAAAACATGTTGGGAGCCGCTGGGCTGAATAAAGCATGAGGTATTTCAAAAGGAGAAGGTTGATTTCTCTACACCAGGCACCAGATGCAATGAGCTTGGTTTGATGAACATCGGACAGCATTTCTGTTGTCATTAATATCACTACGTGGGCGGTGTGCATGAATGTCAGGCTCTGGCTGCGTGTGTGTGTGTGTGTGTGTGTGTGTGTGTGAGTGTATGCGGTGGTATCAATGTGCAGTTGATGGAACCCCCTAGAGTTTTAGCACGTGCAACTGTTGACCGTGTCTGAGCTGTCTGATTCCCCTCATGTTGCTTTAATGAGCGAATAGCGTGCACGACAGGAGGCGGTCACGGCGAATCATAATGCCAAATGAGACTTTGTAATAGGCTGACTGAAGCAAAATACTTTATCAAAATCAATAAGTGCAGCAAAGAGCCAAACGGGGTCTGTTTGCAAGGGTAACAGAACGTGGCTAACCAATCGATGATATGTGACCACATTTGAATCAGATCATCAACAAACAGACGCACCCACACTCCAGACAATATGGTAATGTGCCCAAGCCCGCTGTTGGAGAGGACCCATTAATGAGACCATTGACATCCTGCATGGAGGCTTTATTCAATCAGGCATCATGATTTTGATACACATACATCATCCATGTGAATGCAGTTTGAATGCCATTAACGTCACAGTTAAACAGGATTCCACGGCTGCCACACAACCATGGAAATCACTCAAGGTCAGACCCTTTTGTTCCTTTCCACGAGTATGGAAATGATGATTCATTCTGCATAACGAATGCATTTCTCCATTTGATTTATGATCTTGCAGAGTAGGGGATGGGATGAAAAGATGCGTCTCCATTGACCACCCCTTTGCCATTTCTGTTGTTGCTGGGACTGCTTATCTTCCACATCCAGAAGTGGCAGAATGTCAAATTGAATTTAATTGGTTAAAGTACAAATTTAGCTTTATATCTGATGACATCTCAAAAAAAGCATATCTACTGAAAAAAAATTGGCAGACATTTACGGTACATGGCAGAGTTTTTGTCAAAATGTCTCTTCTTGATTGCTTAGTTTTTCTTTCTAGCGCCTAAAAACCCTTTCGTATCATTCTTTTTCTCTTCTTTTGTGCATTGTATTTCTCTAGAGGGCCAACCTAACTATGCCTCTCATTATATGCCAGCGCATTGTTCATGCCTTCCCTCTCCCTTGCTATCGCTGTACGTCGGCAATTCATGATCGGGTCCCTGAGGCATACTTAGTGCCTCCGAGAAGGTAAACATTGAGGACACTGACTTTAACATGCAAAAGCGATGGTGCCATAAAAACAGAAATAACACAGACACACACATTTGACACGTACAGAATGCTTCTAGACATCCATATCATATGGAATGATATTAAAACGTAGAGATTAAGTAGTGCGGGTAATGAAATTGCCACATACTTGGACATTTCCTTCACTTCATCTGCTCCTCTCTCTTGTCGTTGTCATGTCACCTGAGTCTCCAGGGGGCCTTTTCACCGACAGTCGAGAAAATGAATGCCACAATGCACCAAAGTCACTCATTTCACTCCCAAGCTGTCACTTAGCACCTCTCCGAGCTCTGCCGTTACCTGTCGGTTTTGCTGTCTGCTTGGATGTCGTTCTTTGTGTCCCCGTCAGAAGGCCTGTCAAAACTTTGTTTTCCACCAGCCATTGCAGCCTTTATCTCACTCCGCATCAGCTGCTAGTGTGTGCTTTTATGGGGGGCGGTGTGAGGTCTGGGTAGGTGACTTTTCTGTACGACATTGCATTCACACTCCCACACACGTTAATCAAGTCCCATTGCAAGAGAGGCGGTTCTGCTATTGTATGCAACCTCTTTAGAGCACCAAGCGATTTGAGCTTTTATTTAGTTCTCAGGCAGCAAGCAGTCTTAATATTTACCATGAAAATTTTTTATAATAATGTAAGTTTGCAAAGGCCAATCAGTGCTTCCTGTCTATATATTTTCTAAGTTTGATCAAAACCCCATAAACACAAATAACTGCTGAAAAAAGAAACAGACATGTGAGCCGACAAAGAACGGCTTTAAAAACAAGATATGTAGCAAAGTAGTGATAGAGTACCCAAGCATGTTCCGTTTCCTGACAGACACTCAAGTTCCAGTCAACAAAGATACATATTCTCAAACTATCACAGCAACTTTGCCTCATAGTAGCCACGCTATTCTTCTCATCTGGTGATGTCGTGCTCCGTCCTGCCAAAACAACACTCATAAAAAGTCATACCAAGGGAGGCAGGACACCTACCTCTCCCCCTACTCTCCTTCACATCCCCACCTCTTCTCTGTCTGAGCTGCTTGGTGTAATATATCAGTGTCTGACGTGAGGTGTAACACCTCAGTTAATAGCTGCTGACTGCTCCGGTGAGCTATGCTTTGGGGGAAAGCTAAAATTACAGGGTGCTGAGACTGACAGCCGAGGTGCCGCAGATCTTCTGGACCCCTGAGCCCCTTTTGGGCTATGAAACCCTTCTCTCAGACACATCAGCACTACCACCAAATCAGCAAAGTAAACACAGGTGTGTACTATAAACACTTCTACTTACTGATGGTTTGTAATTACAGATTCATATCCATTCATGCAATAAAATGGCTTTCGCAATTCACCACAGAAAAGTGCCTTTGCGCTGTGGTACTTGACTACACTTACCAAGCAAAGCACACACACGTTTAGGGAGTTTATTTAAAAAAATATGTATATAATAATGATAAGCTAAAGGGAGGAGGCATCTCTAGGTCCACATTACAGGAAGAAAATAATTGAAGGATTCTGCCTAAAACTAGGGAAGCCACAGTGCTCACACACTGTGCTCACACACATCCTCAAAAGACAGAAATAAAACATTTTGTACATAGTAGGTCAGTCTTGCTTTGCTATTTATTTTCCTCTTGGATAGCAAACAGCGAGAGGAGATTGGAGAGGCGTGAAGACAAATGCTATTGAACAGTATGAGAGAGGGGAAAAAACACAAAAGTAGAACAAAGGCAGAAGACAGTGAGAGAGAAAGGAAGGGCGTTATGTGGGTTGTTATGAGGGTGAGCCATGCCGAGAGAGGGACGAGAGACCAAGAGATGGAGAACAACAGTGAAACACGGAGAAAAACATGAGAGGACACCCATCAAAGGGCTGTCTTTATGCTGTGCACAGCAGCCTAACACACTGCAAAAAAGGAGAAAAGCCAGGGAGGAACAGGCTGCCCATTAAAATGTGAAAAGGAAGGAAAGGAGAAGTGGGAAAATCTCTCTCTCTCCTCCTCCCCCCCCCCCCCCCCCCCCCCCCCCCCCCCCCCCCCCCCGCAGAGAGGCAATGATCAGAATCAGAGTTTAACATCAGCAGCTGATGGGCATCAGGGTCCCCCAACCATCATATTCCTTCTCTTCTGCTCCAACATCTCTCTCCACCTTTCCTCTGTGTGTTTGTGTGTGTGTGTGTGTGTGTGTGTGTGTACACATTTGTATGTCTCTCCATTTTATTGTATGATTATTCTAGCTCATCATAGTTTTATGTTATGACTTTTAGATGAGGTCAGGGAGAAAGAATCTCTTAAGTATATTCTCTCTCGCTTTCTTTCTTTCTATTGTACGCTCGCTTGCTCATATCAACACACCAGGAAGACGCAGTCCTTACAAAATAGAATCTCATCTATCATGTACAAGTGGCAAATTATATAAGACAACAGGCCTCATTAACACATAAAAAAACATTTTAACCGATAAATGGAATATGTCAAGCACTCGCCCACAAGTCAGGAGCCACATGCCAGCTGATATCTTACTGTAAAAACATTTGGAAGAGCACTATAGCATTACTGAATGATTATTAATTTACAGTGGTTAGGAATATGGACAGGAAGTGGGATGTGCCAATCTGTGGAGAAAATGAGGTGAACAGGTGAAGTCGCTGCTTTTCTGGGACCCCACTCAGGGAAAGTTTGTATCCCAACGCAAGTTGGCCCTGTCTGCTGATGTGCTGTAGTATCTGACGACATACAGTGTATACTTGAATCAGGAGTTCAAATTAAGCCCTGTCATATGTACCAATGCAAAGGGTTAATGACTAACAGTACATCTTAGTGGAATGATATTTTGAATATGGATATATATATATATATATATATATATATATACAGTATATATACACTCACCGGCCACTTTATTAGGTACCCCATGCTAGTAACGGGTTGGACCCCCTTTTG
>NC_048420.1:6489330-6492989 GCF_013103735.1 Etheostoma cragini | reverse complement strand
TTGCCGCCATGTGATTGGCTGCTTAGAAATTAAGTGTTAACAAGCAGTTGGACAGGTGTACCTAATAAAGTGGCCGGTAAGTGTATATCCTAAGCTATTTTATATATACAGTATATATACAGTATATATATATCCTAATCTATTTTTTTCAGATAGCTAATTTTCATTTGCATGTGTTGCAGTTGTATGTCTATGCAACATACAACTTCAACAGAAGAAGAATGTCCAATATGGATGTAGTAAATAGCCTATGTGACTATAAAAGTTGTTTGGTTAAAATCAACGAATAATCGTGATCACAAGATTTGCATTTGGTACATAACATTGGCCGTAATCTTGCAGCCCTAGTTTGAAGTACTCAGAGACATAGTGTAAATTTGGGCTCGCCAAGCTTCTGCAGAGCTTTAAAATCGACGCTGTAATCTTTGATATAATAAACCTTCTTAACAAAGAAACAACAGTGTCAGATTCCTTATCAACACATCATCCAGCATTGCTGTTCAAACACCACAGTGCATCATGACACCAAACACAAAACATGCATAGGAGCAGGATAGGGTGTTTTGATGTGCTTTCCTTTAGACAGGTGCATATGTAGAAAGTTAAACTGTAACGTTAATTCTGTATATGTGGTGGCAGCTCCTCAGTCCGTTGGGGACTGGAAGGTCGACTGTTCCAAGCACAGCCCAAGAAGAGAGTACTGACTGATAGCTGGAGAGGTGCCAGTTCCTCCCCTGGGCACTGCTGAGGTGTTTTTGAGCAAAGCAAGCAAACCTCCAACTGCCAGTGGCGGTTTGTGTTAGTGTGTCAATATATATTAAGGCTGTTGAAATTTCAAAGTTAAATAAAATCTGAACAGTAAAAAAACCAATACTGTTCAAATACCAATAATACTATTCAAGTGTGATTTTTATTTCTCATAAAAATGTTGGTTAATGTTAGCTTATCTCCCTCTCCTCACCTTGGCCTACCTTTTTTCATGTCACGTCCGTTGAATAATGACTTGAGTTCCTCAAGTGAGAAACACAAGGCGTCGTGAAATCTTTAGATAACGTAGCTAACGTAACATACCGAGTAACATTAGTACAGGGGGAGTGACAGGCTGCGGCAGGGAATTGGAGAAAGGGAAATAGTTTTAACTTTGAAATCCACATCCAGCGAGCCAAAATGCTTGTATGTTATCATGAATTAGCTAGTTCTTGTTTCCTAACTGCGTCCTGAGTTATAAGAGTTAAGCTGGGAGCTTCATGGAGACAGCTAAAGTTTATGTTAGCTGTTGTAAAGCTGTCAGCTTTGACTTCATATATCACCTTCTAACAGCTGTATTCTCAGTAACGTGACAATCTGCCAGAAACAGGGTGCTTCATGTGGCAGCTAAAGAAATTCAACCTGCCTAAGACAATGTCGGTGCACTTTTACACAGCCATCATCGAGTCCATCCTCACATCCTCCATCACCATCTGGTGTGCTGCTAGCACGGCCAAGGACAAGGGCAGACGGCAGCGTGTCATCTGGTCTGCTGGGAAGTTGATTGGCTGCAATCTGCGGGCGCTCCAGGACCTGTAGATCACCAGGACTCTGAAGCATGCTGGAAAGATTGTGGCTGATCCCTCCCACCCAGGCAACAAACTCACAGAGTCACTCCCCCCCTGGCAGGAGGCTGAGGTCCATTAGGACCAAAACCTCACGCCACAAGAACAGTTTTCTCCCTCCCGCCACTAGCCTTATCATCAAGGCACGGATAACCCTGACACTCCCCACACTCCACCCCTGGCTCTACATGCCACTGCACTTACTCTGCTGTACTGCCCTTTTTATTCTCTTATTTTCAATACATACTGTGAATATATATTTATACTTGTATTGTTTTGTTTGACCTCTTGTTTGAGAGAATGTGTGACATGCACTTACAACACCAAAACAAATTCCTTGTATGTATAAAAAAAAACTTACTAAAAATAAAGCTTTTCAGAATCAGAATCAGAAATACTTTATTAATCCCCGGAAGGGAAATTCTGTGTTGCAGTTGCACAAATTGTATAAATATCAAGTAGAAATATAAATAAAGAAATATAAGGAGTGTGGATATGTAAGGTATTTACATAGTTAAAGGAATGTTATTCTACGGTATTTACATGATTAAGGAGTTGTAATGGTGGACAGTAATAGTAATATTAATAATAATGGTAGCAGCAGAGTGTTGCACACATTTCAAGCCAGTGTTACTACACAAAACAGATATTATTGTTTAGTTTCAACCTCACAGATAATAATGTCCAGTATCAAACTTACTAAGTGTCTGTGTGTCAGACACTTAGTGGGAGAGTTATAAAGTTTGATGGCCACAGGCAGGAATGACTTCCTGTGGTTCTCTGTGGTGCATTTTGGGAGAATGAGTCTTTCACTGAAAGGGATCCTGTGTTTGAGCAGCAAGTCATGGAGTGGGTGCGAGACATTGTCCAAGATGACATGTAGTTTGGACAGCATCCTCCTCTTTGATGCAAAGACAGAGAGTCCAGCTCCACCCCCACAACGACACTGTTCTTGCGGCTCAGCTTGTTGAGTCTGTTAGCGTCCGCTACCCTCAGCCTGCTGTCCCAGCATGCAACTGCAAACAGAGTAGCACTGGCCACCACAGACTCATAAAACATCCTCAGCATCATCCTGGAGAAGTTGAAGGACCTCAGCCTCCTCAGAAAATGGGGTTGGCTTTGGCCTTTCCTGCAGACGGCTTGAGTGTTCTTGGCCCAGTCCAGTTTATTGTCCAAGTGCACTCCCAGGCTAGTGTAGTCCTCCACAATGTCTACATTGACCCCTGGATGGAAACAGGGCTCACTGGAGCCTCGGTGCTCCTTAGTCTTTGTCACGTTGAGTTGTAGATGGTTCTGTTCACTCCATGTGACAAAGTCCCCCGCCATAGCTCTGTACTCAGCCTCGTCCCCCTCCCCGATACATCCAATCACAGCAGAGTCATCATAAAACTTCTGAAGATGACAGGACTCTGTGTGGTAGTTGCAGTCTGTAGTGTGTTGCCTTTCGGTTCATAACTCTTACAAATCAGTAAAATAGTATTGATAGCACTGTTTGGCTTAGATATTAATGCCGTTAGCATCGTGGCTAACACAGTTGTTAGTTTATGGCAAACCATTTTGTCTATGCTTTCTAACATTGTGCTAACCGAGCACCGTTTATTTCATTTACTACAGAGCCGCTTCGCTACACTTTTTAGATAATGTTTCATTACAGAGTTATCAGTTGATTTGTGTCAGTTGCTGTGTGGTCGTGGTAGAAAATGAATGTAAACAAAGTGCCTTACAAGAAATGCAATGCGCCATAACGTAGGTCCCGTTGAATGCCAGGCCAATGTGGGAGTCCCTCTAGTGGAGAGAACGTGTAACAACCACATGCTGACAGTGGCATTGACAAAGCAGAAGTCTGAGTAGTGTAGTACATATTAATAACAAAAAATGTATGAAATTGAATGATATTACAGAGGAAGATTGACAACTCTAAGATATACACAACAGAGAAAAAATTAAAAAATGTCTTCTATATAATAGACAAGGACGAAACTTCCCGGGAAACCAGAACAAATAAATAACATGATGCTAATTTGCATTACTTTAAAAATAAATATATATATATATATATATATATAT
>NC_048420.1:6477841-6489230 GCF_013103735.1 Etheostoma cragini | reverse complement strand
AAAGGGGGTCCAACCCGTTACTAGCATGGGGTACCTAATAAAGTGGCCGGTGAGTGTATATATATATATATATATATGCTCATGGTCTCAACAGTAAACTTAAGCATTGCTACACAGCAGCCCTGCCAAATATGCCACAGCAAATCTTTCTTCTAAGTAGCATATTTATGCATGCAAATGAATCAAATTAAAGAGCTCAGAAACCATAAAATACTTTAACTTTACACTTGTTTAAAGAAATCTATCAGTACATATAGCACAACCTTCCCTGGGAAAAGCCCAGAATGAGAGCATTAAAATAAGAAAAGAAGTAAAGATAGTGCACCATTTATGGAAGTAAATAGTCACACAAAGAACACACCTCTTATAGGAAAAGACGCTACAGAAAAACTTCTTTATTCCCATAAACATGTATTGGCAGTAATTTTGGAAGCCTAAGAAAAGTAGGAAATAAAAGACCATGTGTTAACTTTCAATAAGTAAATAATATATTAGTGTCTTGCGAGTTCCAAGGCAAGCTATTATGATTGCTTTATTTGCCCTGCACAAATATTAGGGCTGCACGATTATGGCCAAAATGGTAATCACGATTATTTTGATCCAAATTTTGATCGCGATTATTCGTTGATTTGAACCAAAACAAATGTTATTGTCACATACGCTATTTTTAACTGCGAGAAGGAGTGTGATGGACGCTACTCACAGAGAGACGGCTGATTATTGTAGACGGGTCCAGCACAGGTCGAACGGCGGACACAAACGTTGTGTGTATGAAACGTCTATATCTTCACTGCGCTGCATTTTTATTAACTATGATATTCTGGCCATGGGTCACATCTCTGGTCCTGATCCAGCAGCTCCGTCTCACACGCTGTTACTCCACCAACTGAAGTTAGTCGCATTCAATAACTTTTCCTGTGTTCTTCGCCGTGGCGGCCGCGATAGCAGGGTTACCACGGAAACACTGGTACAATTACAGGTTTGCCCCTCATATTTAACAATATACAGCTTTGTAAGTAAAAAATTAAAACTGTGGACAAATGTCAGAAGTGTGGACCGGCGCTGTATGGCGGTGGCAGTAAGAGGAGAGAGAGCAGAGGAGAGATTCAACACAGGCACGGCTTTACAGAAGAAATGGGTCATGTAACGCAACATAAAACCATATCCATATAAACAGCATTGCAGCGGATGCGAGGACATTAGCACCGGTGGGTCCTAGAGGAGCTAACAGCTAACAGACGCTACTAGCACCGAATAGCACTGGTCACCGCTGTTGACAAAATGTTGCGTTTACTGGTAAACTGGTAAATCTCAAGACCGAGTTATAACCGACTGCTATCTGTTGAGTTTTCCTCCCGTTACTCTGTCCTCTGTGACTTTCTATATCTAGAAACTAAGCTGCACGGGGAGCAGAGAACAACTCTGACTGGCACATGAGCAGACGGGTTTACAGAGCGGTAGATTGGCAATGCAAAAAACCCGGAGTCTTCTATGAAATGATGCTTTAAAAAAGAATCGCTCGATCACGCAAATTTGATCGTGGGAAGTCAAAATCATGATCGTGATTAAAATTCGATTAATTCGATTAAATATGTAAAATTAAATAATTCTGAAAAAAGACAGAATGCATAGAAGCACTCGCTGTCAGTCCCATTTACAGTGGGGCACATTTCACTAGTAGAAGGATCAATGGATTCGATAAAATTTCAGAAAATTTGGGTCACTAACTTGATGCCATCTGTGAAAAAGGAGGATGGCTTCCACAAATGGATAATGATCCTACACATACCTCAAAATCCACTGTGGATTACATCAAGAGGCGTAAACTGAAGGTTTTGCCATGGCCTTCACAATCTCCTGACCTCAACATAATTGAAAATCTATGGATATACCTTAAAAGAGCAGTGCGTAATACTGGAAGACTTTTGGAAAGAAGAATGGGCAAAGATCCCTCAAACAAGAATTGAAAGACTGTTGGCTGGCTACAAGAAGCGTTTCCAAGTTGTAATACTTGTCAAAGGAGGGGAGGGGGAACAAGCTCTGCAGGGTGCCCAAACTTTTGCAGACGCCATTTGTTTGTTTGCTGTTATTTTGAAAGTGTAAATTATGGAAATAAAAAATAACTTTTTGTGACATATTATACAAATGTCTAATCTGTCATTTGATGCCTTTTGGAGATTATTTATGCACATTAATACAATTTTTTACCTGAGGTGCCCAACGAGCCCCACTTTATACATTACAATAAATAATTGAAGCTGTACCATATGACTTAATCAATGTGTTACCAGCAACAACACTTTATGGAGTCAGATCTCCTAAATGTGCATGAATCCAGCCTGTTGCATGATTACATTGTGAAATTGCCATAATACATAATTCACATCACACTAAGTCAAACCAATGATCTTGTACTCATGTCGGCTAGTTGCACTGGGGTCAATGCTGCAATGCATCACAGAAGGAACATCAAGTCATTGGTCAGCAAAGACGTTTGTTCTTTTTCTTTTTTGGTCAGATAGACGGTTCCATCTACTTCAATCAATACTTTTGATTCTATTTGTGGCTCCATATGTAGCTGCTGTATCTTCATTAGCGGTGCAGTGATACAACGATGGTTATTCTTTTTAGTTTTTTCATTAAGGGAGTATACAGTATGCTGAGGATTTGTTTGCTTTGCAAGGCTCTCATTAGCTTGATAGCTTTTTTGTTTTCTCTAATTTATTACATTTCACATCTGCCCAGTATTTTTTATTTGTTGTCTTTTGGCCATTCTTTATCTTGCAACAGTCAAACCTTTGTTAAATCCCTGCGGGCACAATTAAGTAATGCACCTCATGAGATTCTTCATGACTAAAAAGGAAGGTAGCACTGATGAACACTTACATTATGCCATCTCCATGGAATACCAAATTAGCTATATTTGCTCTGAAAAAAATGATTAATACAATTTGTACATCCCAGTAAAAAGGCATCAAAATCAAACTTCATCCTACAGAGCTTTAATTTAACTGTTAATGAGTGTTACCAAAGTAATGCCGAGATCAGACACCCTAGGCAAACTAATTGGAGGAACTAATTACATAGTACCTCATCTATTCCTCTCGTAACTGTGTCTCGATTTTACTTTCTCAAGCATAAAGACATTAATATCATCTCTATGTGTGCACTCTGCTTAAGTGCTTCTTTTTCTGCCACTTTAGCAAAGATTAAAAGCAAAATCGAGCAAAAACCTCCCTGCTCTCCTCACCCCGACACTTCATCTTGGTTTGTGCCGTTTCCCCCTTAAACTCCCCACGTCTGAGTGTTCCCTAACTCCCTTATTATTGCCCATCACTCTATAACGACTGTCCCCTGCCGGGGCCCCATGAAAAGAGGGAGTGTCTGTGTTTGTGCTCCCTCACAAATACACATAACCACACTGGGAGTAACAAGTCCTATTGAGAGTGGTGTCACATACTCCCCGGCTGTGTCTGTGAACTACAAATCTATAATACATCTCCACATCCACCCCTAGAGGTTTTATCAGCTATACGTGAAAATACCCTTCAGTTGGAGATCCTAGGTATAAGTCCATGTGTAAATTTGCCGTACAGCTCCTGGACGTTGCGCATTGGGAGACAAACGATAAAAGCTACCATTAGAAAAGGATTTGGGGCCTTTCCTTTGTAATGAAGATGGAGGACCTGCACTCCTGACAGTGTCTGTAGATACACAAACCTGGGCTTAAATTTGAGCTAAGAGCGGTTTGAAGGTTAGGATAAAGGTAGTCCTGCATTGTCAGACCTTCCTCCACGGCACTGCCAAGGAGGGTCTGACGAGTCCACACAGCATTCTGGGATAGGAGAAAAACATGCTCTGGTATATTGGCATTTCTTTAAACCAATCACCATCATCTTGGTGCCTCTGAAAAATAGCCTCGGGAAGGGTTTTGTTTTGGTGGAACATGTGTACGTTTAAAAGTTGTTTTAGTCGTGCAACCGAAAACTCAGAGTGGACAGATAGTCTAGCTAGCTGTCTGGGTTTACCCTGCAGAGATCTGAGGAGCAGTTAACCATAGTCCTCAGAAATCCTCCAGAGTTTAGAATTACAACACGAAGAAAGTAGAAGGTAAGCTAAATTTCCATCAGAACACGAGCAATCCCGGAAGTGTAACGTCATGGATATAGACTAAGGTAGAGGAAGACAAAAAAATAAACTGATCAGCTACATTTATGTATGTATGTATGTATGTATGTATGTATTATTCCAGCAAATGCTGCTAACATTGGTCTATGCATGTATATGTGCATGTCTAAATCCCTTGACCTTAGTTTGCATGCTTGTGCCGGCATGTGCATTCACACAGCATATTGTGTTCATGTGTGTGCCTTAACAAATCTTATCTTGCCGTTTCTGGTGGAAGCTGCCTTGCAGTGGAGAATATGTACATTTCATTAATTCACAGTAGTAACCTCCTGGGCCTGCTGCTGAATCCTAAACTCACTTTCCACAGCTACCGCCACTGTCGGTGTGAGCAGTGGGAGAGAGGGAGGCTGGGTGGGGATATTGAGGTTTCAGGTTGATTTTGTGTGTGTCGATGAATGTATGTGTGCAATGGGAGTTGAAGTAACGTCGCACCACTACCCGGACATTCCCTTGGTGAAAAGAGTTTCGGCTGGAGATGACAGCGGGATGAGCCAATAGAGGTGATGGGTTATTAAGAGCCGAGGTGAAAAAGGCGAGGTCAGGATCACCACACAGAGGATCCAAAGAGGGAGGCAAGGATGGCTTCATGCTGCCCGGAAGATTGCTTTCGAACATATTGAAGGCGGTCTTGAGCTACTAAAAACAGCTGTGGGTGCGTGTGCGTGTTTGTGTGTGTGTGTGTGTGTGTGTGTGTGTGTGTGTGTGTCATTCAGAGTGTTGAATAAAAAGTGATACAACCCCAACTTGTGTTTTAGAATATAGACTAATATTGAATATAGACTATTTTTAACCAGCCTATAGCAGTGAAGAAGTTTCTGCACTTGCAGTTTGAGAAATAAATAAATAAATAGCCAATTGATTTCAGCACACCACATTTGAGATATTGCTTCACATACTGGTAACAGTTCTTTTTAAAGAAGCCTTTCATGTGCTTAGATGTTTGAATGCACTTTTGATAACCCAAACTACTCTAAAATTTCCCTGCATGCATATACCCCAAAAGTAGACAACATCTCTGCCTCTTCTGTGTTCCCCTGCCAATGATTTAGCACACAAAGTAAGCCAGTTAAGAAATAAAATGTTTGGTGATTTGGGAGCGCAAAAGATACACACTGATCTGCGCTCGATTGCTCTTCCTTCAAGTACCCGGATGTCTGTCACAGTGACGTGAAATTGAATTTTGTTAACTGAATTTGAGTTGTGTGTAACTGTAACTGAATGTGAAGATAAATAGAGAGTTGAAGTTTCATTGATAATCATATTTTTATTGGATTTCAGTTTCAAATGAATACATTCAATTTCAAACTATACTATTCAGATTCAGTTTTCTAATGCAATTATTCAAGTTTAGCTCTTCAAATAGAAATGATTCAAATTCAGTTTCTGTTGGCACATATTTCAGCCCGTAGACCACTTTGCACTCTATTTTTTAACTATTTGCTGAGAGGTTTTATCTTTTCCTTGCCTTTATTTGAACTTTTAGGCTGCTTATTCTGAGTAAATTACCTATACTAATGCGGAAGTTTTCACTGGCAGTGTTGGAGAAGATAATAAACTTTATTGCAGATAAATGAGAATGAGTAGCACTAAAGCGCGGAGGGGGAGGCTTACCCTTGAATCTCTCAACGAACAATGTCCTATTTTAGGTTGGAAAATGGCTTTGGGAGGCATTTAATGACCAGTGGGCAGGTGCTATCACTGGGATGGATTGGCTAAAGGAGAGATGCAGTGATAGAGGGATAAAAGAACAACTGTGGGCAGGTCTCTCAGCTGTGGGGCGAGATCAAATCAGCGTGGAGCTTGACAGGGGTAGGATAGGGTGTTAAGAAGTAGGAGTGGGGGGAGGTCAGGGGGTTGAGGAGAACGGCGGCGGGGGAAGGGGGTTGAGAGGGCAGAGTGCCCTGCTGACCAGTGATAAGGATGGTTACCTGTGGGGGGTGGTACAAAGTGGTTGTTTACCTCAAGAAACACTCTCTCCAACAGACAAGATAAAACTTAAGAAAGGCGATTGGAATTTGAAGAAGACGGTATAAAGAAAAGACCGAAAGAGTAGAGGTGCTAAATGTTAATGGATTTGAAAATGCACTCTGATTAAATGGAAATCTGCCTCATCTCTAGAATGTTTACACATTAGGGAATTAAGAATAACCCTAATTCTATCAGTAATAAGTAAACCTGCGGGGGGGGGGGGTAAAAACTGCATCTTGTGGAATGTCTTATTCAATACTACTTGCTGTGTGAAACAATTTAGGCTACAATGAGATCAATGTTACCACTTTCCTTGTTCAATTACTTTGAATTTCTAATGCAATGAGTTGCATGGGTTCACAGACTTGAGCTAAATAAAAGGTTTAGCCTTCAGTTGGGTAAAACTGAACGTAGGAGAATAGATTGTTGGGTCATTTCAATTATATTCAGTCTGCCATAATTATTGATGGTCATTATTTATTGGGCTAATGATGTCAAGCATTATCAGGACGTTAGCGCCTAGCCCACCTGTACCTAAGTACAGTTTTTAGCATGTCTCTAGACTCCTTCTCTTGTTAAACTCCAAATTAATAAGATTTTAGTATGTCCTATTCTTAATTTTATGTTTTTTATGTGTGATTGTTGCTCATCACATGCCTCAGGTGAGGGGCCAGACAAAGAATGGTTCAAAAACCCTATGAATAACCAAGGTAGGGAGGAGTGACCCTGCCCGGAGGAAACCCGGGGCGCCCGTCTGGAGCCAGGCCCAGTTGGAGGGCTCGTCAGCGAGCGCCTGGTGGCAGGGTTTGCCATGGAGCCCGGTCGGGCACAGCCCGAAGAAGCTATATGGCCCCCTTATTTCCATCCTATGGGCCCACCACCTGTGGGAGGAACCGGTGGGGATTGGGAGGAAAGGCCTCCCTGATATGAACCAAAGATGGCTGTTGTTGGACTTCTGTGCTAGTCATGGATTGTCCATAACAAACACCATGTTCAAACATAGGGATGCTCATAAGTGTAATTGGTACCAGAGCACCCTAGGCCAAAGATCAAGGAGCGATTTTATAATCGTTTCATCTGATCCCTATGATATTACTGTGACAACCCATGCTTTATTACAGACACTAAAGCAAATTTAACGTCAAAATTACAGTAACTTAATGGCAACAATTTACCAGCAAGTTACTGTGAACTCCTTTTACAGTAAAGGTACCACACTTCCATTTGCAGTATGTATTTGCTTAAAAATACAAAACAATTAAACACATAAGGTAAAAAAATTAAATTTACGGTTGTTTAGTTTTCTATTTACAACACTATAGTGCCTGTATTGTGATTTTTGTTTTACAGTAACGCTGTGACAACTGTGAATTCAACTGTAATACTTAAGACTACTGTGATTTTGTCATGTCAACAAGGTTTTAATGTAAACTTTACAGCATTTTACTATAAATATCATTTACAGTAGTGTTACTGTGAAATCTAAAGTAATTAACTGTAGATTTCACAGCCATTATTTACAGTGGAGGCAACAAAGCACACCTCTGACCACAACACCCATTTGTGATGCTGGGTGAAATACTGTGTTTCAGCCTTGTGTTAATGTAATCTTTAAGAATCCATAGCAACTTTTCAGGGGATTTAACCATTTATTTATTTGGGTCAAGCCATCAGCAAATGATAACATGTTTGCAAGAGTCGCACATTTTCAATGTGGTTCTGTGAACTCTAGTTAGGCCTACTATATGGCAAACAGATTGAAATTGTGCATAATCTTCACATTTTAAGAAGCTAGAATCAGAGAATTTTGACTGAAAGTGATTAATCGATTATCTAAATAGTTGACAGCTGATTAATTCCATTCCAATTAATTTGCAGCTCTAAATGGAATAACTAGCAAAACTAATAGACATATAGCTAAAGTGACGTAACAGCCTGTGTTTGTAATGAGGCTGGCACTACAGACTAGCTGTAGCTCTTAGTCTTATTTGTCTTATGTAGCAGCAACAAAATCTCAAGGAGATTACATTTTAACTTGTTCTCCCAGAAGTGAAACAAAATTGGTTTATTTATTTCTTTACATACATATAGTATACACACACACATATATATATATATATATATATATTTATATATATATATATATACACAGTCTGTATAAATAGATATATAGTATGTATACATACTTATAGAGCATATAATCATTCATATTTCCAGTATATTTACTTTCATATACACAGTATATATCCACACATACATATCTACACATACATACATACACACAAATATAATTATACACATACATATGCATACACACACACACAAACACACACACACACACACACACGTATATTTATATATACACAGTATATCAATCAATCAATAAAAGTAACTAGTATAAGTACTGATAAGCAGTATCAGTATCAATATAGTATTGTGGTATGTACAATCGTAGTACAATCAACAATAGCCATCGCTATGCAAACTGGTAGGAGCACACAGAAGTGTTTTTAACACAAACACAGCTTATGATCTTAATAGTGCCCAGCTATTTTTAAAGAAATAAACTAGTGTTTTGGATTCAGACATCTTGACTTTATTTCCTCTTGGTATGCTTCTCATGCCAGAGTATCAGGCCCCGCACATTCTGGATTGTATTAACCTTTCTTCTTTCAAAACCAAATAGACTTTTATATATGTGGATAGGCAGGAAAAGCAGAGCGAGTTAAAGTAAATACAGGCAGAATAACAGTGCAAAGGACATTGAGGTGGGTGGGTGAGCGAGCCGAAAGAGAGCCACTTTGACTGTTTGGGATTAGAAATAAAATATATTACCCTCAAAAAATGAAGCACATTATTGAATGGGCTCATGCATTCACAGATGAGAACTCCACAAGCAGCATGAAATATGTATCAGCCCGAGATGCGGTTCTCTCTCAGAATAATAATCAACGCTCTGGACAGCACAGAGCAGTAAAGACAAAATCAAATTCCACAAGCACCAGCTGACACAAAGTAAGCCTGGTCGCAGTGAAGCCATACCAGCTCTATCCAGGGGGGAATCTAAATTATGTTCCAGGGGCACTAAGTTCATGCAAGCTAGACATAGTTGTCATTGTACCACCAACTGTGCCTGTGAGTCTTCAGCGGCTTCATGCTAGTTTAGCTGTCAGAGTCTCTGTGTTTCTGCATAGAGAGCCCTATGACGAACGTTTTGGGGATTTTTTTTGGCTGGGAGATGTCAAAGGTTCGATTCTGTTTGACTCTATCGGTTGGTGGGCCTGCACTCTGTATTTTATACATCCCTCTGTGTGTGTGTGTGTGTGTGTGTGTGTGTGTGTGTGTGTGTGTGTGTTTTCAAGCCTTTTAAATATTGCCATCTTTTGATTACCCACATATTTGCTTATCATCTGAATTATCAGCGATTTGCACATTGCTTTTCAAAACAGCTTCACCAGCCAGCACTCAGAGTTACGTTGCGTAAGAAAACCACGTCAATTATTCACAGATTATCAACATTCTAAATCAATATGACATTTTTTTTTTTTGTTACACTCAATAACTTATAACTGCCAGCAAGTGAAAGAATAAATTATTGAATATGAAAGCTGGGGGGGGGGGGGCAGTTTCCTGTTTAGGCAGTATGGTGTTGAAATTAGGAACACTATGTTTTGCAGCGTTTGATGAACTGTCATCGAGAAGTGACTGCAAACATACCACAGAATTGTGCAATTGGAAAAGCCTGTGTGTACATTTAAAACAGAGAAAAAAGCTCCATTAAGCAATGTATTTTTAACAATAATTGGCTCAAATGAGTCTGTAATGTGGAAGAGGTAACGGACTTCCCCGAGAACCAACCTCCCTGTCCCTCCCAGTTCAGTCTGACAAACTGGTCCAACTAAGTTGGTGATGCGCTAGTCTAAGCTGTAACAATTCCAAAACTTACTGTACAGTTAATTATCTCAGGTATAATTGCGATTAACAATATAATTGTGTCTTTCAGTCAAATTTCAAAATAGTTCTATATTTATTCCTTAAATGTAGCTTTTTTTCCCTGGAATTATTTGTTAATAAATTATCTGCAAGTATCACATAGTATAATCAAAGCTTGATGCTGTTAGTTCATTTTGGAGTCTTTCTGCTCCCCATTGCACACAAATCACCAAATGCTGCTATGATGAAAAGCAATGTCACGAAAGAAAATATCTTCACACTAACTATGGCAGGTACAGAAGAGGATGTAAGTGTTCTATTAAAGAATCTTAGCATTGGATCAAAGGACGCCTCTGTAAAATGTTCATAGTTCATACCTTGTCAAACATGAAAGAACACCATTTTATGGAAAGTACAAATTAAAAAAAAAAAACTCTTGCTTAAAACAGTTTCTGACAGTTCACGGTGGCTTCAAGCAGCCACTGATAAAGGTAACGACATAGGGAACTGGGAGTTGTGTCTTCTTCACATCCTGATGATAGAGGTAGAAGAATTATCAGTGTTGGAGCATGTTGGTGTTGTAGCAGTTTCTTTTTTTTTCTTTTTTACGTCTGATCTTTTAGCTCTGTCTTCCTGTTGACAGAAATAAAAAATAAATGTGTGTGCCTACATCACAGATGTCTTTAGATCTTTTCAGTAGCATCTTCATATAAGAATGAATGCATGTATTTTTTTTTATTATTGTGTCATGCAGACAATAAAATAAGCCCAGCCCACAGGGCTCACAAGACACTATTACCTAGGACAAAGGACCAGACACCAAAGTAACCACAAAGCCAAAACAAATAAACAAAAGTTGGCAAATTATAAATGTTAAATGTATACAACCCCTCCAATTGGTCATCATCCGTCCACCAGAACATTTCCGGATTTTTAAAAGCTATTTCATGTAAGATTGGTGTTCTTTTTTATGTTATATTACGGACAATACAAAGGAAAATGTGATTGGTTCTCAACTTCTCCTATAGTTCACATAGTTTGCACAACCTTTTATCTTCTTTGAATGTACCTACTTCAAGAACAAGGGGAAGGATTCTAGATCTCAACTGAGCCAACAACAACCTCTGACTAAGCAGTATAGTAATGAATGTCTTTTGACCATATTTCTTCAAATCTTCAAAGTAACTTACATCTGAATGTGTACATGCTGCAAGTTAAGTTGAATTGCATTATGTATACATATATATATATGTATATATATATATATATATATGTATACATATATATATATATATATATA
>NC_048420.1:6474806-6477741 GCF_013103735.1 Etheostoma cragini | reverse complement strand
TACATATATATATATATATATATACACATATATATACATACATATACATACATACATACACATACATACATACATACATACATACACACACACACATATATATGTGCACACAAACATATATATACACACATATATATATATATATATATATATGTATATACATATATACACAAACATATATACACACACACACACATATACATACATACACTGTATATACACATACACACATACGTATATATACATACATATACATACATATATATACATATACATACATATATGTATTCATATACATATATACATATACATATATACATATATATATATACACACACATATATACATATATACAAACTTTTGACCGGTAGTGTATATATACACACACACACACACACACATACACACATACACACACTAACAGATACATGTATATATATATATATATATATATATATACATATAGTAATAATATATATATTGCAATTCAACTTCTTCTTGAACATTGTCCTTAGTCCACAGGGGATTGTGTGCTTTGGCCCATATATAAATGATGCTTAATGTCTTTGATAATATTCCTCTTGGTATTTACTGAAAGGCTGAATGGTTTCTGCTGAATGTTCAGTCACTTCACTTCCACCAAGGTGTTTGCTAGGCTTTGTTGACACTGGTGCTGGCTAATAGGTTGCAGTACCCACTGATCTGTAATGCTATTTGGACAGTGACACCTCTTTGATGGATTTAATTGTTTGCTCTTTTGATTTTGATTGGAACTATGAGGTTAATGTACCAGAAAGCTTTGCTTAATGGAGTTTGTGGGAGAGAGTTCCAAAGACACCTGATTGTTATGGAATGTTTCCCCAACAACGCCAAAAATAAAGTGACAAGGAATGAGTCTCAAACCCCCACTTTCCTTTCCGAGATGTTTTCAATTAAGTTCTAAGTTATTTTTCAGTTCCATAATGATTTGGGTAGGTGATGCCCCAGACCGTTCTTTTTTCAAATTGTAACACATATTAAAGATACAGGTCAACAATGATTTGAAATGTGACAGTTTATGTTTCACCGAAGTCAAATATTTAAAATAAGTATTACTTTTTAAATGACTGACACGCTTTTTCCTCTAAAGTGCAGTTACCTTTTCAGACATTTTTAAATTAATCCAGCAACAATTCTGCAGGTCAAAATCATTTAAAATCTTCTTCCCATTATTCTCCAGACAATCAACCAGACAATTTCGGCCACTTATACCACCCAAAACAACTGCATCCGTGCATGGCAATTACAGGCTTATTTCAAATCACCTTACACAACTCAAGTGTTTAAAGACAGTTGTTTATTATACAACAGATCAATTCCAGCCTCAGCAATAATGACCTAACAAATTCTCATGAACAGGTTCTTATGATATTGTACAAAATTACGGTGACCGCCAGCCAATTGCATGACGCTGTCTTTACAGTTTTAGCCAAGAAAATGTTACTGGGAGCCGCTTTCTTTGTGTTGGAATTTTCAACCCTGGTTGATTTATAAGGACTATGTTAAACTGCTCCTCAGATCTCTGCAGGGTGAGTCTAGACAGCTAGATAAACCATGAGTTTTCTGTTGCAGGACTAAGTTCCTTCCCGAGGGTATTTTGCAGCGGCATCGAGGCTTAGCGCGGCCCATGACCATTGTAATTGGTCTAATTCAATTTTATTTATAGTATCAATTCATAACAAGAGTTATCTCAAGACACTTTACGGAGAGTAGGTCTAGACCACACTAGACCACATAATTTACAAGGACTCAACAGTTCTAGTAGTCCCCTTCCGGAGCAAGCAACAGCACGGCAAGGAAAAACTTCCTTTTAGGAAGAAACCTCGGACAGACCCAGGCTCTTGGTAGGCGGGGTCGACGAGGCCGGTTGGGGTTGAATGAATAGTGGCAATAACAGTCACAGTAAAAGATAATGGAATAGTGACTAAAAAACAGTAATTTGTAGTAGTTCATGGCAATGCAGGGCACTGCATGGCATTACAAGGCACAGCACAGAGTAGCAGGATGTAACAGGGCATCACAAACATGCCAATAAACCAGAGCACGTCCCTCTTCTGGAATGCTGTGTGGACAGTGCCGTGGAGGAAGTCTGCCAATGCAAGACTACTGTGAGGTGTTTAAGCAGCCATTGCGGGTACGTTTAGCCGACAAAGCAGGACCATCATGCGGCAACAACAGTTAAGTAATGGCACCAAAAGGACTAGGTAAGAGTAGAAAAAAATGTTGTGGTTTGGGGTAAAACACCGGTCCCCTTTGGTAGTACTTCCGGCGACACAAATACCAATTTCCTGGAGGAAAGTCTCGGGTTTTCCCTTTAACTTCTATTGGGACGCAAACTCTGCTTCCCAGCTTGAAAGCCCTATGCAGCACCTTACGCTCTTATACATCAGCAGTCATTGTGCTGCAATGATGAACATGTGGACTACATATAAATTCCAGTGCATTACAGTGTTTCCTCAATGTTGACATGTTGATGACGGCCCGCCACGGTAAACTTTGTTCCGCCATGGTATAGGGCAGACGCACAACAGGGTTTCCACTATGTACACCACACACCGCCGCTCCTTCAGCTGTTCATGAAAAGTCATGAAGTCGTAATTACACGATTCTGCAGAGCCGTCTATTACCCTGGTGGAGGTCGCTGAGGTAGTCAAACAACTCCACAGCGGCAAAGCCCCAGGGATTGATGAGATCCGCCCGGAAATGCTCAAAGCTCTGGGTGTGGAGGGGCTGTCTTGGTTGACACGCCTCTTCAACATTGCGTGGAGGTCTGGGACGGTGCCTAAGGAGTGGTAGACCGGGGTGGTGGTACCCCTCCTCAAAAAGGGGGACCAGAGGGTGTGTGCCAATTACAGGGGTATCACACTTCTCAGCCTCCCTGGTAAAGTCTACTCCA